>NC_057811.1:486883931-487180487 GCF_018294505.1 Triticum aestivum
CCCCCCAGGGGGCCTATATAAAGGGGGGGAGGGAGGGCAGCACACAACAGCCTTGGGCGCCTCCCTCCTCCCCTGCAACACCTCTCTCTCTCTCTCTCGTAGAAGCTCGGCGAAGCCCTGCACGAGACCCGCTACATCCACCACCACGCCGTCGTGCTGCTGGATCTCCATCAACCTCTCCTTCCCCCTTGCTGGATCAAGAAGGAGGAGACGTCGCTGCACCGTACGTGTGTTGAACGCGGAGGTGCCGTCCGTTCGGCACTCGGTCATCGGTGATTTGGATCACGGCGAGTACGACTCCGTCATCCACGTTCATTGGAACGCTTCCGCTCGCGATCTACAAGGGTATGTAGATGCACTCCCTTCCCCTCGTTGCTAGTATACTCCATAGATGCATCTTGGTGAACGTAGGAAAATTTTAAAATTTTGCTACGATTCCCAACAATGGCATCATGAGCCAGGTCTATGCGTAGTTACTATGCACGAGTAGAACACAAAGCAGTTGTGGGCGTTGAGTTTGCCAATTCTTCTTGCCGCTACTAGTCGTTTCTTGTTTCGGCGGCATTGTAGGATGAAGCGGCCCGGACCGACCTTACACGTACGCTTACGTGAGACTGGTTCCACCGACTGACATGCACAAGTTGCATAAGGTGGCTAGCGGGTGTCTATCTCTCCTACTTTAGTCGGAACGGATTCGATGAAAAGGGTCCTTATGAAGGGTAAATAGAAATTGGCAAATCACGTTGTGGTCATACGTAGGTAAGAAACGTTCTTGCTAGAAACCTACAAACCACGTAAAAACTTGCAACAACAATTAGAGGACGTCTAACTTGTTTTTGCAGCAAGTGCTATGTGATGTGATATGGCCAGAAGATGTGATGAATGATATATGTGATGTATGAGATTGATCATATTCTTGTAATAGGAATCACGACTTGCATGTCGATGAGTATGACAACCGGCAGGAGCCATAGGAGTTGTCTTTATTATTTTGTATGACCTGCGTGTCATTAAATAAATGCCATGTAAATTACTTTACTTTATTGCTAAACGCGTTAGCCATAGAAGTAGAAGTAATCGTTGGCGTGACGACTTCATGAAGACACAATGATGGAGATCATGGTGTCATGCCGGTGACGAAGATGATCATGGTGCCCCGAAGATGGAGATCAAAGGAGCATGATGATATTGGCCATATCATGTCACTATTTGATTGCATGTGATGTTTATCATGATTTTGCATCTTATTTGCTTAGAACGACGGTAGCAAGTAGGATGATCCCTTGTAATAATTTCAAGAAAGTGTTCACCCTAACTGTGCACCGTTGCGAAGGTTCGTTGTTTCGAAGCACCACGTGATGATCGGGTGTGATAGATTCTAACGTTCGAATACAACGGGTGTTGACGAGCCTAGCATGTACAGACATGGCCTCGGAACACATGCAATACACTTAGGTTCACTTGACGAGCCTAGCATGTACAGACATGGCCTCGGAACACGGAGGACCGAAAGGTCGAGCATGAGTCGTATAGAAGATACGATCAACATGGAGATGTTCACCGATCTTGACTAGTCCGTCTCACGTGATGATCGGACATGGCCTAGTCGAATTCGGATCATGTTTCGCTTAGATGACTAGAGGGATGTCTATCTGAGTGGGAGTTCATTAAATAATTTGATTATATGAACTTAATTATCATGAACTTAGTCTAAATCTTTACACTATGTATTGTAGATCAAATGGCCCACGTTGTCCTCAATTTCAACGCGTTCCTAGAGAAAACCAAGCTGAAAGATGATGGCAGCAACTATACGGACTGGGTCCGGAACCTGAGGATCATCCTCATAGCAGCCAAGAAAGATTATGTCTTAGAAGCACCGCTAGGTGAAGCACCAATCCCTGAGAACCAAGACGTTATGAACGCTTGGCAGCAGCGTGCTGATGATTACTCCCTCGTTCAGTGCGGCATGCTTTACAGCTTAGAACCGGGTCTCCAAAAGCGTTTTGAGAAACATGGAGCATATGAGATGTTCGAGGAGCTGAAACTGGTTTTTCAAGCTCATGCCCGGGTCGAGAGATATGATGTCTCCGACAAGTTCTTCAGCTGTAAAATGGAGGAGAACAGTTCTGTTAGTGAGCACATACTCAGAATGTCTGGGTTGCACAACCGCTTGTCTCAGCTGGGAGTTAATCTCCCGGATGACGCGGTCATTGACAGAATCCTCCAGTCGCTTCCACCAAGCTACAAGAGCTTTGTGATGAACTACAATATGCAGGGGATGGAAAAGACCATTCCCGAGGTATATTCAATGCTGAAATCAGCTGAGGTAGAGATCAGAAAAGAACATCAAGTGTTGATGGTGAGTAAAACCACTAAGTTCAAGAAGGGCAAGGGTAAGAAGAACTTCAAGAAGGACGGCAAGGGAGTTGCCGCGCCCGGTAAGCCATTTACCGGGAAGAAGTCAAAGAATGGACCCAAGCCCGAGACTGAGTGCTTTTATTGCAAGGGAAGTGGTCACTGGAAGCGGAACTGCCCCAAATACTTAGCGGACAAGAAGAAGGCCGGCAACACCCAAGGTATATGTGATATACTAGTAATTGATGTGTACCTTACCAGTACTCGTAGTAGCTCCTGGGTATTTGATACCGGTGCGGTTGCTCATATTTGTAACTCAAAACAGGAACTACGGAATAAACGGAGACTGGCGAAGGACGAGGTGACGATGCGCGTCGGGAATGGTTCCAAGGTCGATGTGATCGCCGTCGGCACGCTACCTCTGCATCTCCCTACGGGATTAGTTTTAAACCTCAATAATTGTTATTTAGTGCCAGCTTTGAGCATGAACATTGTATCTGGATCTCGTTTAATTCGAGATGGCTACTCATTTAAATCCGAGAATAATGGTTGTTCTATTTATTTGAGAGATATGTTTTATGGTCATGCCCCACTGGTCAATGGTTTATTTTTGATGAATCTCGAACGTGATGTTACACATGTTCATAGTGTGAATACCAAAAGATGTAAAGTTGATGACGATAGTCCCACATACTTGTGGCACTGCTGCCTTGGTCACATTGGTGTCAAGCGCATGAAGAAGCTCCATGCAGATGGACTTTTGGAGTCTCTTGATTACGAATCATTTGACACGTGCGAACCATGCCTCATGGGTAAGATGACCAAGACTCCGTTCTCCGGAACAATGGAGCGAGCAACCAACTTATTGGAAATCATACATACCGATGTGTGCGGTCCAATGAGTGTTGAGGCTCGCGGAGGATATCGTTATGTTCTCACTCTCACTAATGAAACACAAGTCTGAAACCTTTGAAAAGTTCAAGGAATTTCAGAGTGAAGTCGAGAATCAACGTGACAGAAAAATAAAATTCTTACGATCGGATCGTGGTGGAGAATATTTAAGTCACGAATTTGGTACACACTTAAGGAAATGTGGAATAGTTTCACAACTCACGCCGCCTGGAACACCTCAGAGAAATGGTGTGTCCGAACGTCGTAATCGCACTCTATTGGATATGGTGCGATCTATGATGTCTCTTACCGATTTACCGCTCTCATTTTGGGGCTATGCTTTAGAGACTGCCGCATTCACTTTAAATAGGGCACCATCTAAATCCGTTGAGACGACACCGTATGAATTATGGTTTGGGAAGAAACCTAAGCTGTCGTTTCTAAAAGTTTGGGGATGCGATGCTTATGTCAAGAAACTTCAACCTGAAAAGCTCGAACCCAAATCGGAAAAATGCGTCTTCATAGGATACCCTAAGGAAACTATGGGGTATACCTTCTACCTCAGATCCGAAGGCAAGATCTTCGTTGCCAAGAACGGGTCCTTTCTAGAGAAGGAGTTTCTCTCGAAAGAATTGAGTGGGAGGAAAGTGGGACTTGATGAGGTGATAGTCACCCCTTCCGAACTGGAAAGTAGCGCAGCGCGGGAAAATGTTCCTGTGGTGCCTGCACCGACTGGGGAGGAAGTTAATGATGATGATCATGAAGCTTCAGATCAAGTTGCTGAACTTCGTAGGTCCACAAGGACACGTTCCGCACCAGAGTGGTACGGCAACCCTGTCCTGGAAATCATGTTGTTAGACAACAGTGAACCTTCGAACTATGAAGAAGCGATGGCGGGCCCGGATTCCGACAAATGGCTAGAAGCCATGAAATCCGAGATAGAATCCATGTATGAAAACAAAGTATGGACTTTGACTGACTTGCCCGATGAGCGGCGAGCCATAGAAAACAAATGGATCTTTAAGAAGAAGACGGACGCAGATGGTAATGTGACCATCTACAAAGCTCGACTTGTCGCTAAGGGTTATCGACAAGTTCAAGGGGTTGACTACGATGAGATTTTCTCACCCGTAGCGAAGCTGAAGTCCGTCCGAATCATGTTAGCAATTGCCGCATACTATGATTATGAGATATGGCAGATGGACGTCAAAACGGCATTCCTTAATGGCTTCCTTAAGGAAGAGTTGTATATGATGCAGCCGGAAGGTTTTGTCGATCCTGAGAATGCTAACAAAGTATGCAAGCTCCAACGCTCAATTTATGGGCTGGTGCAAGCATCTCGGAGTTGGAACATTCGCTTTGATGAGATGATCAAAGCGTTTGGGTTTACACAGACTTATGGAGAAGCCTGTGTTTACAAGAAAGTGAGTGGGAGCTCTGTAGCATTTCTCATATTATATGTGGATGACATATTATTGATGGGAAATGATATAGAATTCTTGGAAAGTATAAAGGCCTATTTGAATAAGTGTTTTTCAATGAAGGACCTTGGAGAAGCTGCTTATATATTAGGCATCAAGATCTATAGAGATAGATCAAGACGCCTCATTGGTCTTTCACAGAGTACATACCTTGACAAGATATTGAAGAAGTTCAGTATGGATCAGTCCAAGAAGGGGTTCTTGCCTGTATTGCAAGGTGTGCAATTGAGCACGGCTCAATGCCCGACCACGGCAGAAGATATAGAACAGATGAGTGTCATCCCCTATGCCTCGGACATAGGGTCTATTATGTATGCCATGCTGTGTACCAGACCTGATATAAACCTTGCCGTAAGTTTAGTAGGAAGGTACCAAAGTAATCCCGGCAAGGAACACTGGACAGCGGTCAAGAATATCCTGAAGTACCTGAAGAGAACTAAGGATATGTTTCTCGTTTATGGAGGTGACGAAGAGCTCGTCGTAAAGGGTTACGTCGACGCTAGCTTCGACACAGATCTGGATGACTCGAAGTCATAGACCGGATACGTGTATATTTTGAATAGAGGAGCAGTAAGCTAGTGCAGTTGCAAGCAAAGCGTCGTGGCGGGATCTACATGTGAAGCGGAGTACATGGCAGCCTCAAAGGCAGCACAAGAAGCAGTCTGGATGAAGGAGTTCATTACCGACCTAGGGGTGATTCCCAATGCGTCGGGCCCAATGACTCTCTTCTGTGACAACACTGGAGCTATTGCCCTTGCGAAGGAGCCCAGGTTTCACAGGAAGACCAGGCATATCAAGCGTCGCTTCAACTCCATTCGTGGAAGTGTTCAAAATGGAGACATAGATATTTGTAAAGTACATACGGACCTGAATATAGCAGATCCATTGACTAAACCTCTACCTAGGGCAAAACATGATCAACACCAGGACGCAATGGGTGTTCGATTCATCACAATGTAACTAGATTATTGACTCTAGTGCAAGTGGGAGACTGTTGGAAATATGCCCTAGAGGCAATAATAAATGGTTATTATTATATTTCTTTGTTCATGGTAATTGTCTATTATTCATGCTATAATTGTATTGTCCGGAAATCGTAATACATGTGTGAATACATAGACCACAACCTGTCCCTAGTAAGCCTCTAGTTGACTAGCTCGTTGATCAACAGATACTCATGGTTTCCTCACTATGGACATAGGATGTCACTGATAACGGGATCACATCATTAGGAGAATGATGTGATGGACAAGACCCATTCCTAAGCATAGCATAAAAGATCGTGTAGTTTCGTTTGCTAGAGCTTTTCCAATGTCAAGTATCTTTTCCTTAGACCATGAGATCGTGCAACTCCCGGATACCGTAGGAGTGCTTTGGGTGTGCCAAACGTCACAACGTAACTGGGTGACTATAAAGGTGCACTACGGGTATCTCCGAAAGTGTCTGTTGGGTTGGCACGGATCGAGACTGGGATTTGTCACTCCGTGTGACGGAGAGGTATCTCTGGGCCCACTCGGTAATGCATCATCATAATGAGCTCAATGTGACTAAGGCGTTAGTCACGGGATCATGCATTGCGGTACGAGTAAAGAGACTTGCCGATAACGAGATTGAACAAGGTATTGGGATACCGACGAACGAATCTCGGGCAAGTAACATACCGATTGACAAAGGGAATTGCATACGGATTGATTGAATCCTCGACACCGTGGTTCATCCGATGATATCATCGTGGAACATGTGGGAGCCAACATGGGTATCTAGATCCCGCTGTTGGTTATTGACCGGAGAGGCGTCTCGGTCATGTCTGCATGTCTCCCGAACCCGTAGGGTCTACACACTTAAGGTCCGGTGACGCTAGGGTTGTAGAGATATATGTATGCGGAAACCCGAAAGTTGTTCGGAGTCCCGGATGAGATCCCGGACGTCACGAGAGGTTCCGGAATGGTCCGGAGGTGAAGAATTATATATAGGAAGTCCAGTTTCGGCCACCGGGAAAGTTTCGGGGGTTATCGGTATTGTACCGGGACCACCGGAAGGGTCCCGGGGGTCCACCGGGTGGGGCCACCTGTCCCGGAGGGCCCCGTGGGCTGAAAGTGGAAGGGAACCAGCCCCTAGTGGGCTGGGGCGCCCCCATTGGGCCTCCCCCCATGCGCCTAGGGTTGGGAACCCTAGGGGGGAGTTCCCCCTTGCCTTGGGGGGCAAGGCACCCCTTCCCCCCCACTTGGCCGCCCCCCCCCTTGGATCTGATCTCCAGGGCCGGCGCCCCCCCCAGGGGGCCTATATAAAGGGGGGGAGGGAGGGCAGCACACAACAGCCTTGGGCGCCTCCCTCCTCCCCTGCAACACCTCTCTCTCTCTCTCTCGTAGAAGCTCGGCGAAGCCCTGCACGAGACCCGCTACATCCACCACCACGCCGTCGTGCTGCTGGATCTCCATCAACCTCTCCTTCCCCCTTGCTGGATCAAGAAGGAGGAGACGTCGCTGCACCGTACGTGTGTTGAACGCGGAGGTGCCGTCCGTTCGGCACTCGGTCATCGGTGATTTGGATCACGGCGAGTACGACTCCGTCATCCACGTTCATTGGAACGCTTCCGCTCGCGGTCTACAAGGGTATGTAGATGCACTCCCTTCCTCTCGTTGCTAGTATACTCCATAGATTCATCTTGGTGAACGTAGGAAAATTTTAAAATTATGCTCCGATTCCCAACAGGTGGACCCCTGGACCCCTTTCGGCACTCCCGGTACAATACCGATAAAGCGTGAAACTTTTCCGGCGACCAAAATAAGACTTCCCATATATAAATCTTTACCTCCGGACCATTCCGGAACCTCTCGTGACGTCCGGGATCTCATCCGGGACTCCGAACAACTTTCGGGTTTCCGCATACATATATCTCTACAACCCTAGCGTCACCGGACCTTAAGTGTGTAGACCCTACGGGTTCGGGAGACATGCAGACATGACCGAGACGCCTCTCCGGTCAATAACCAACAGCGGGATCTAGATACCCATGTTGGCTCCCACATGTTCCACGATGATATCATCGGATGAACCACGGTGTCGAGGATTCAATCAATCCGTATGCAATTCCCTTTGTCAATCGGTATGTTACTTGCCCGAGATTCGTTCGTCGGTATCCCAATACCTTGTTCAATCTCGTTATCGGCAAGTCTCTTTACTCGTACCACAATGCATGATCCCGTGACTAACGCCTTAGTCACATTGAGCTCATTATGATGATGCATTACCGAGTGGGCCCAGAGATACCTCTCCGTCACACGGAGTGACAAATCCCAGTCTCGATCCGTGCCAACCCAACAGACACTTTCGGAGATACCCGTAATGCACCTTTATAGTCACCCAGTTACGTTGTGACGTTTGGCACACCCAAAGCACTCCTACGGTATCCGGGAGTTGCACGATCTCATGGTCTAAGGAAAAGATACTTGACATTGGAAAAGCTCTAGCAAACGAAACTACACGATCTTTTATGCTATGCTTAAGTTGGGTCTTGTCCATCACATCATTCTCCTAATGATGTGATCCCGTTATCAATGACATCCAATGTCCATAGTCAGGAAACCATGACTATCTGTTGATCAACGAGCTAGTCAACTAGAGGCTTACTAGGGACAGGTTGTGGTCTATGTATTCACACATGTATTACGATTTCCGGACAATACAACTATAGCATGAATAATAGACAATTACCATGAACAAAGAAATATAATAATAACCATTTATTATTGCCTCTAGGGCATATTTCCAACATTAGTTTGGTTGTAAATATAGTGAAGGATGTGCTGATGTACTGGGTGTTGTCATGTTAATCCAAAAGAGCTTCTCATGGGCTGGATTTTTTTGTGCTGGATTGGGGCTTCTGAAGGAGAGGGGAAGCGTGGTCGAGGGGAAGGGGCAGTCTATGCTTATTTAGTTTGGGTTAGTTGTGGAATTTTGTTGTTGCTTCAGACATATTGACAGCATTGAACATCCTCTGCAATGCCGTTGCTTCAGAGATAAAAGCATCTTGGGGTTTTTTCAGATGCTTATTAGATTAGTAGTTGAATTTTTGCTTGTTAGATTTTAATTAGTATGAGGTTGAATACCTTATTTAAGGGGGAATTTAAGGTCAGATAGATGTCATATGATTATTAGATCTGTAGTTCAATGCTGCTGACATTTATGATTATTTGATTTGATCTGTGGTTCAATGATACTGGATGGAAACATATTTGATTTGGAATGCATTAACTTTGATGTGCCAATGAATTGATTTAGATGATACAAGATTCATCTATAGTATAATTTGTTGTTTTTTTGGTAAGTAATGAAATTTTAGATGTTTGTTGGAGATGTATGCATTTATAGTTGAAGTTGTACCTAATTAACTACTGCATTATGTTAATATGTGTAGGAGCTTTGCTGCATTATCCCAAAAACAATAATATGTGCATATTGAAATTTGTAGTTGGCTTCTGTAATTAGTATATACTATATGTAAAGTGTGAAGTAAACATTCCAAGGCAGGATCCTAGCAACAAAATATACTATATGTTTCCATTAAGTAGTGTGGGGGGGAATTCCCTCAAAAGAAAAGTGTTGGGTAAATTCAGGGAATGTCAAGAATCCAGCTTGCATTTTCATTAGCATTTATGAAGGAAATCATTTATCTTTTGATTGATTGCTTAGATTCTTTATTTATAAGGAAAGCATTTGGTCACTTGCAACATACCAATGTGGTTCACATTCACAATTTTGTTTGTAATGACATTCTGTTAACTGCAATTCAATTCATTGTAATTGATGTGCTTGTTTGACAATATAGCAGGAGGAGGAGGATCTTGTGGGCAACAAGAGGAAATGGGAAAAGACTGGGTTCTACCCATATGACTCTGATGAAGATGAGTCGTACGAGATAAGGCCTAGTTGAAATGTTATTTGTGCATTGAGTTAGTATTACGTGTTTATAGTTTTTTGAATGCATAATGTATTAATGTCAGTCATTAATGTGTGCAGTATGAATCTGGAGATGATGTGGACGAGGGGAACGTCGAGTCCTTTGAAGAGAAGGAGGTGCAGAAGATCAGGGCCCAAGGATCTGCCATGTACTACAACTGGAGGAAGGACAAGTACAGGTGCCCCTACTGCAGCAAGCCCAAGCCCAGGTCTGGGTTGCAGGAGCATCTGATGGAGCATTGTCGGGCTACATCCATCAGCAGTCATGACTACAAGATCAGTGCTCAGCATTCTGCCCTCCACAAGGTCCTGAAAAACCCTAACATGTAGTTGCCCTAGACCCTGGTTGTCGTATGATGGAGGAAGCCTCAGTTCTTTTGGTGAACTTTATGTGGTATTCTGATGGTGGAAACTTTTAGTGATAATGTAGTATAAACTTTATCTAACTGTAGTACTGTCATGTGTGGTCTAAACATATCTAATATGCTAGTGGTCTGAACTTCGAGGTGTCTGCATCAGTGCTGTGTGGATGCTGCTATCTATGGTAGTAATATATATTGCTATCTATATTTCTGTCCCTTAAATTTGCCATTATGGTTCCTTAGATGTATGATTTGCTTGAATTTAGCTGCTGCAATGATCAGACATGCCGCATCAGTGTTGCTTCACTGATCAGGCATGCTGCAAACACTTGGTGAAAACATGCATATTCATATCAGCAACATTGATATGGCATCGGAGTACTACCCAGTAATTCGTATTTGTCTGCCGTTAGATCGACATCAACGAACGGTTCTAAAAAAACCCAACCATTCTAAAACATGAGTAAGCCAACATCCCTACAAAAATTATTTCACTGCTTATGTCTATTTTTTTGCTGAATCATTAGGAAGCCCTAAATATTTGGATGCAAGATCACCGACATGGCACTACTGAAATATTTCAGTGTCTACATCTCTGTACTGAAAGTGCATTACTGAAATATTTCAGTGGCTACGTGTGTGTACTGAAACAGCACCACTGAAATATTTCAGTTGCTACATGCGTGTACTGAAACAGCACCACTGAAATATTTCATTTCATACGTGCGTGTACGGAAAGTGAACCACTGAAATATTTCAGTGGGTACGTGCATGTACTGAAAGTGCACCACCGAAATAATTCAGAGGCTACGTGCTTGTACTGAAACAGCACCACCAAAATATTTCAGTGGCTACGCGCGTGTACTGAAACTGCTACACCGAAATATTTCTGGGGTTGCGTGCGTGTACTAAAACTGCAGTACTGAAATAGTCAGTGTCTACCCGTGTGTACTCAAATTGCATTACACTACTGAAATTTTTCAGTGTGTACCCGTGTGTACTGCAATTGCACTACTCAATATTTCAGTGTGAACCTGTCAGTACTGAAATATTTCAATGCCTACAACTATCTACTAAACTTGCAGTATTGAAATATTTCAGTGTCAACCCAGAGTCTATCACTCTAAACTGTGTACTGAACTTTTCTGGAGGCACTTCTTGCAGCCAAAATATTACAAGTTCAATTTACACAGATTGCATCACGTAATTTGAACACAACTCTTGAGGTGACAGACAAAATTTCCTATCATGGATACAACTCCAGCACATCAAAACCTAGCAAGTAAACATAGCAATGCTATATGCCTAGACTCATTACAGCCTCGTCGATCAAACTAAGCTGCCATCCAGAGGCTACGGATTCAAGTACACAGGTAGCAAGAACATATTGCAGAGAATCAAATTAAGCAAGTGGCAAGTAATGATGAATGAAATTCATCAATCTTACCCTAAACATAGCTACGGCCGGCGTTCAGACGAGGAGAGCGGCGAGGGAAGCGTGGAGAACGGCGGGGAAGCGATGTCGCGACCACTGTCCTCCTCTTGCGCTTCGGAGTCATCTCCGACTCGGTTGGAGGCTCCACAATCTGCAACGGCACCTCGTGCACCGTGGGTTCCTGATCCAGTGGATGCTCTACCCTGGATCTGAACGCCCACCACCTACGCCTGGTCCACGGGCTAGACGAATCGGCCTGCTCCATCGCCCAGAGGAGGATCTCGACCTTGTGCATCGGTTGTGCGGGTGGGGGGGGGGGGAAGCTTTGCCCTCTCCCTCCTCGTCATTTGCTTCAAAGTGGCCATTGTCGTCCAGTTCATCTGCAATATGTTGTGAAACCAAGAACGGATCTCCGTCAACCTGGCCATCTTGACCTGGTCGCCGCCGGCAATCTCCACGAAGTCGGCGTTCTCGCCGCCGCCGATGTGCTCGATCTGTTGCTCCATCTAGAATCTTGCGTGGATGGAAGAGGGGGTGGATGTGGAAGATGAGAAGAGCAAAGTTGCGGCCGTGAGAAGGAGGAGAAGGCTAGGAGATGGCCGCGGTTGCAATGGTGATGGAAGAGGGGAAGGAGCACGGCGGCGGCTTTGCATTGGACGAGAGGGGCGGCGGTTTTGCATTGGACGAGAGGGCCCCACCTTGTCATATATTTCCTAGGACTAAAATGCCCCTAGCCTAATAGTACTTTCGAGTACTTTCATCCGCGTACTTTCGAGTACTACGTATGTATGCGCCGTTAGATCGAGACAAACGAACGGCTTCAAAAAATGCCAACTACTGTAAAACTTGTATTGTTTTAATAGGAATATCCACATTGATGTGATCATGGACCAAAAAGAAAGGCATAAATGATGAGCTATATTTAGGAATGATGCTCAGGCATAGACTAATCAAGAAAATCACATCGGAATAGAATTTCTTCGAGCGGCCAACGCTGCTCCTGCCGAGGGACATGCAAGCAGAGTGCAAAAGCTATGGCACAAACACATATCACCGACCATCCGCTGCAACTCATCATCAGCTTTTGTTCATTTTTTAAAGTTCTTTCACGGCAGCAGCAGCCTTCATTTTCTTAATACTACTAACTAACAAGATGCAGTGACACATTAATCTTTTCATCACTGGTTGATAGAGAAAGGGGGCAGAAGGATATGGATCCACGTGCTGCAGAGAGGGAAAGAGTGAGTGCACCTAAGGTTGTGAAGATCTGGTCAATGGTGGCCGCGCCGATGATTGGGAGCAGGAGGAGGGAGATAGGCACCCTTGCCCTCGTCCGTTCGTCGAACCCCATCGTTACCTCCTCGCAGATGCCACCAACACCCAGAGCCTCCTTCGCCGGAAACCGCCCAAGGAACGTAGAGGCCTCGGATAGGATTCCACGCATAAATCAACGCTTCCTCGGCTTCCGTAATGTTCGCTTGGTGCAGCTAGGTCTGGGTCCAGTTTGTCGAGGCCCCTTATGACGACATTGTAGGACCCTTCATCATCTAGGCCTAAGAACTTAACACGCATATCACGGAGTGCCTCCATAGCTGACTGTCCATCTACGGATCACCAGGGCTCTGCTACGACTTGGCTGTCTAGTGTGGCACAGACATGTAACCTTGGTATTTCACACACGCCCAGGCGGATCATCACCTGAAAAAAATGAAGCAGGAAGGTATTCAAGGTTGTATGTACAAATAGCAGCTAATACTAAGTATGCAGATATAGTAGGACCAAGAGAATATTGCAGTAGCAATGCATGGAAGATGGTATTGATAGACAACTATTACCTTGACGACATGGCAGCAGAGCATCTATTGATAAACAACTATTACCTTGACGACATGGCAGCAGAGCATCTCCTGCTATCTGCTTCTTGCATATGCACATGAACGTTTCACCCTCTTCTCTAACATTGACCCCATATTCCTCCCTAGACTATTTCTCCCTGGTTTCACTGTTGGGATGCGGTGCTATGTACTTCAAGTAATTTGGAATTACTGCCTCTGCTACGAAAGGTTAAGATTCACATACGGTTTGCACAAACAGATCATACACTTGTCCTGTGTATACCTTGCTAACGTGCTTTTCGGTTGGTAGATTTGGCCTCAAAACAATGTCATTCTTCACGAAAACAATAAGGAAACACACTTGGTATATGAGCAGATCTTCGGGATTATACAAAAAGAGATGTTCTTAAGTAAAAAAACAAATTTATGGATTCAATTATGTAAATACATAGATATGCGCATATCCTGATCAACTTTTACGAAGCTAGATTGCTATGGCATAAATTTGTTAAATCTTTCCAGTAATTGGAGGGACAAATATCTAAATATTCATCACAATACCAAAAACATGAACTTCCAAAGAGTATGCCCTACTAACATACAGCTATGCAGGTGAACAACAACAAATTGGAGCATCCTTATGATGGAAATATAACTTCTATTCAATGGAAATGCCCATTCTCAAGATGCATTCACTATGTATGATGCTCACACTCAATTTTGGTACCATGGTTACAAACTTACAACAATAATGGGCTATACTCATTGGTTCCGAAAATTTAAAGATCCTTTTTTTAGAATGAGAAGATTTAAAGATCCGATAGGCATTCTAGATCCAGCGCTAGTGGGCACGTATGCAACTGCACACTTCTTTATTGCTGCACATTGCGTATACCAAGTGTGTTTCCTCAGCGGTGCGAATCTGTTTTGTGAATCCACCTCCAACTCGATCGCATTAGGATCTATTTGGTCTAGAACAGAATGACTGGAGAATGGAAGAGCAAAAGAATCCATCTCACCCGGCGGAGTCGGGTAAGTCCTTGGAGATTTTGGTGGCACGCTTGTGTGGGTATTCTCCAGCTGCCGTTCAGTACTTCCTAGCCGATCTCCCCAGACGCCTCCCCTGACCAGGGAGAAAATCCGGCGGCGGCAGCGGTACTGCACCTGCACTTCATTTCCTTTGCCTACTCATGGTCGCCGACGAGAGGAGCGGGAAGGAAACAGAGGATGGCCGATGTGATGGATCAATGAAATAATTACATAAAAATGAATTTTATTGAACAAGAGCATGTTCGCCTGAGACTGAAGTAAGAAAATGTGATGAGTTCACCTTTGATCTGCAATAGCACATTAGGAATGCCCAATTTCTTCTTCAATCATGCAAGTACCCAGGACGAAAGTACTCCCAGCTCATTGGTGAGCAACCTTAGTGAAGCTCCTAGATATAGGAAAACGATGATTTCGGGTGGAGAAATGACACCAATAACGACCAGGCATAGCTCACTGTATGATGTTGGTGCCATTTGCACATTTGATACAGCAGTTGTAGCGACAAACAAAAGATGCAGTAGTATATAAAGTCAGGTAAGTGTACACTCAAATACATCCCTACATGAAAACAAAAGCCTGCAAAGCACACATTTTAGTGCACATGTTTCAGTTTCCTTTTCTTATTCGCATTCGGAAAGAATCAAAGAGAACATAAGCAATCCTAAAAATAACCTCACGATCACCTGTTCCTGTTCTATCTCTCTGAGATGCCTCTGCACAACATGCTAGCTGTGGACACTGCTAGTGTTCATTCACCTGCAATATAACATGCCTCCCCGCTGATGCAGATGGTGGAGCTCAGGGTGTCCATGCACTGCTACGGATGCGCGAGGAAATTAGTTCAGAAGCACATCTCCAAGATGGAAGGTACGAGACGAATACGAACTGAACATTCAAATACTTTTCTCGGTGCAGTGATCAGATTCTTTTAATAGGGCCTAGCAAGTGCTAAAAGCATACAATCATGCTGCTGGGGTACTTGTTGTCATAAAGTTCCTATCATTTCACCCCAAACAAAAAACAATTGCAGATTCATAGAGCCACTCCTTCCCTGTGATTTTCATCAAATACCTTGTAGGCGTACAGAATCAAAATCTGCACTAGCAAAGATGAGAAGTTCCGGGAGCAAGGCACTGGAAAGAGGGGAAAATCAGGAAGTGGTGAGGTTGGGGCAGACGTTCTGCAGCGTCTGTTTGTGCTACGACAAGAGCAGCGGCGCGAGCTCGGTGACTGAGAAAGGGACGCGGGAGGAGAAGGAGAAGCTCACCAAGGACAAGGAGGGTGTAGAGCCGCGTCCCTATTCGATCCCGCGGCAGTGGATCGGAGGCGCCGACGACCGCATCAACTCCATCTGGGTTGTGCTCGTCCTCATGCGGCTTCCTCGGGACGAGAGCTCGCGGCGCCGCCCGCCTTCTAGCTCTTGCCGCCGCTTTCCTTCGGTAGCCAGCGCCGGAGGAGCGATGAGCCGCCGGCGGCGGCAACCCTGACCGGCGAGAGAGGAAATTGCGTGTGGAAGAGGAGGAGGCGCGATATTTGGGGGAGAGGAGGGGGTACTTCTTCTCGACGAAGCGAACGACGCACCCTTGCCAACGTGGACTCAACTCGCTTGTCTCGTAGCTTGCCAACATGGACAGCGCCATCGACCGCCCCATCTGCTTTTGGATACCACTTCCTTACAGCCCGAGGCAATGACTATGCACATTTGCAAGAGATCTCGGTCGCCAAAGCCACGGCCTCACCACAGGCGAGAGCCTCCAGGCAGGGCGGATCAGTTACCGCGGCGAAAACCAGGGCCGAGGCCCCAATGTAATTTCCATCACTGTCTCTATAGATAGCACTTACTGAACCGGTGCTTGAAGACTTAGAAACGACGCTAGCTATCCACTTTCAACTTAGCTGACCCTGTAGGAGGTGCAGTCCAACGAGTGACAGTAGGCTGGATGTTGGTCGCTTGATGCTGTGGGGTAGTTGGTTTGTTGCCATGGTGATTTCTCCAATGAAACGTTTTGCACCAACTCGTGTGCGGCGCTCGGGCTCTGGAACTATTGTTCATAGTTCATGTATAGCTTTCCGCCCCGCATGCCAAATTGCCCAAAGAGTGACCAGCACACAGATGAAATCATGGTGTGGTAGTAGTTCCACCAGAGAAAAAATCCATCATTTTGCATCCGGTTCTCTTGTTTGCTACATTGCATGCACTAACTATTGATCTGCAAGAGCCCAAACGCAGCGGGACATCATGCAATCCATAAGTCCTCCCTCCTCTGCCCCACACAGTGTGCATGTGCTACAAACAACCATGTTGCGGTGATGAAGCAGGTCGGTTGAAGGAATAGATTGTTGAGGCCAACGTCAAAGGAAGATTCTAATCTTTGAAGCCACTTGCACCTTCCAAAGATTGCACCAAGAGCGTTGTTCACCCTCAGCGTTTGACGAATCAACACGTCCCTCTAGCCATGCCTCGCGTGGGTGTTTTGTCGATACTATCATACGGTAAGCCGATCTGACCGAAAAGATGCCCCTTTGGTCATAGTTCCATGCCCAGAAATCATCAAACGCCCTTGAGCACAAAGTGATAGATAGAATTGCCTCGGCATCAATGGATATGAAAGTGTTGTGAATCAACCCCTTGGTGCAGTTGCCCGTTTTTTTTAAGATGAGCTCGCTGGCTAGTTCAGCTGGAGCGTGAGGCTAGTGATTGGACACATATTGTATTCCCTGAATAACCAATTTTCTCTTCATATATTTGTTGTTTGACCATCTCCCACGCCACGGATCAGACCTTGAGCCAACATGTCTTTCCCTTCCATTATTGCCCTCCACACATGAGAGGGTGCGTTACCAACTTGGGCTTCCATAAAATCGGACCGAGGGAAATACCTTGCCTTAAGAATATGTGCACTGAGGTACTCTGGTTCTTGTAGAATACGCCATGCCAAAAAAGCCAATAAAGCAAGATTAGACAGTTCTATATCTCTGAAGCCCAGACCTCCCAATTTTTCCAGCTTTGTCATGACATCTCAGGAGACCCAGCTGTCCTTTCTCTCACCTTGCTTATATACACGTTTTTCAAAAAAAATTAGGATATATACACGTTTTTCAATTTTTTTTTAGGATATATACACGTTTTTCCAAAATACATTTTTTCCAGGTGGGCCAAATTTCCGGGTGGGCCGAAATTCAACCCAACCTGATACCGCGGCGGCTATGCAGCCTTCTTCTCTCCCAAAAAGAAAAAAAAACGCAGCCTCCAGTCCTCCACCTTGAACTCCGGCGCCCCGTTCCGCCGCAGCCGCGGGCCTCCAGCCACCGCCGCCGACCATAAGCTCCACCAGCCCCCGAGAAACCCCAGCGAGTGGCTGGTCATGGGTTGCTTCTGTGACTCCCGCCCGCGTCGCGCGCAGGATTACCTCAAGACGGTGGTGCCGCCGCAGCTCATGGCTGACAGGCCGAGTGAGGCTCCGATCTCGTGATCATCAACCCAGGTGCGCCCCCGGGAAACCTTACTCCTCCACGTTAGTCTTCCCGATGCCATGGCCATTGTCAACTGACCTGAGGATCCTTCCCTTTTGGTGGATCTGCAAACGTGCACATGGAGTTTGCAGTTTGCTACTCAGGGTGTGCCGTTCAATATACCGCACTGCATTGCCCTGCACATCTCCCGGCACAAGAATGATGCACCAAGGCTGTCGGTGCGAGATCAGGTGATGCAAACGCAGAGGTGATTCTCCCCTACTGTTGGCCTTGTAGCTACGTATCTTCGGTATATGACTATCGTTTCAGTTTGCAGAGGCTCAACTGTCGTGCTCGGTCAACGCACAATGCAGAACAGTAGATGGCATATGATTTGTAAAAATCTACCTCTCAAAATTCCTTTGGATTATGTCTGCCGCTCGAACTGATCAGGCCCGACTCTTGCAGATCGCCTCACTGCTCAAAATCCCGATTTTGATGAAGTTTCGCCTTCAGAGAACCAACCCTTATAGTACCTCTTAAGGTACTATGCTGTATGTAAAATCTTATGTGTTTGGTACTTTGCATACCTGATTTTATGGTGGTAGGATATTATCTTTTGCCATGTAACACAGCTTAAGATTTTTCATGTTAATCAGAAGAAGTAACACCCAATTTTGTCTAGAAAGGGCACTGTAAAAATGGTTGGTTTTTGTTTGTAAGTGCACTGTAATTTTTTTGCTAGGACTTATGTGCAACGTCCCTCCTCAATTAGTGGTTGCTCGTGTGTTTCCTATGAGTGACTGTGGTTGATTTTGCACCACATTGGACGTTTTACGAGTCTTGGACAGCATATACAAAAAAGAGAATGTGTGATTTTTTGGTGTTACATTATGCGCAAAGCAAGGATAGAAACCTAATTGAGTTATCTTGTACGTGTGTGTCCTATCCTATGTGGTGTTGGCGCTTTTTTTTGGATCTTTTGGTGTTACATTATGACACAAGGACAATTTTTGCTGGAGATAACTAGCTCTGAAGTCAGAGGACTGAAGTTCTTCTATTATGTCAGATATTGCTTTGATACGAGATTCACATATTCTTTGTTCTCTCTTCGTACATATGGTATATGTACGGATGTACCCATCATAGCCAGATTCATCAATGATCACGTTCTGTCGAGCTGCTTTAGACTGTTCAGTGGGGCATCACATAGATTTAATGGAAATAGTTGGAGTTACATCATGGATTATTTTCTCACTACCTGTTCCTATAACCACAGTTACTTGGCTACGCACTTATGCCCAGTTCTTTGTGGTATTAACAGTAGATTCAGAGAATAGTTCTGCACCATAATAAAGTAGCTTATATTCCGCATAGCATTTTATGATATCAATATACTGATGGCCCCTAAAATTGGCCAGAAAGGTCAGCACACAGTGACGCTGATGAAGATCCTTCACAAAGCACATCTGAACTCTGAAGAAAGCAAATAGGAAATTATATCTGGAGAGGATCCTTTGAAAATCCCTCCTGCATCATACAGTTTTTTTTTAGAAAAGGAGGATGACCCCCGGCTTCTGCATCTAGGCGGTGCATACGGCCACTTTATTAATTATTCTCACAAGACCTTACAAAGCCAAACAACAGCAAGACTAAAGCCACCGTCTAAGCAACAACTGTTGCTACACCTATCCAATTGATGAAGGGGCGCAGATAGTCTGGGCCTAATACCAAACAGACATCGCAGCCAAACCTAAACATCTAAGACCTGAGGTCCCAACCAGGACGCCTGCCTGGTATGGGGCACCTACCAGTCCGGCGCACTCCTCAACCAAGACGCCTGCCGGGTATGAGGCCGCCGCAGCCACCTGCCACCAATCCATCTTCAGAGTTGTACTGTTGCATGTACCGTGCCAGGTCTCTCTGCCATTGACGCCACCACGACGCCCGACAGCGTCGTCCTCCTGCGCGAGTCCATCCTCCCACAGCGAACTCCGAATCTGCACTGCGCCACGCCGTCAAGATCCGTCGCCAGCAGTGTGTAGGATGAATCACCGCTCCACCAAATAATCCGTCCTCTGGTCCCTCGATCACGTGTGTACCTCCAAGAATGACGCCCCCAAGGGAGGAACGACACCAGAGCGCCGCCGTCATCCGATCATCCGATCATCCGATCTAGGATTTCCCCCAAGGTAGCAGAGAGTGGCCTTGAACTTCTCCACGGCGATGCCTTCAAGAAGGGAACGACGCAGATAACGCCGCCACCGCCGGCCTTAGCAGACGCCGAAGGCAAGTTTTCACCCAGATCAGTTCGAAGGGATCCAACTCTTGTGCACGGGCCGCCGTCACCACCAGCACCACCAGGCAGAACCCTGGAGCACCGGCAGATCAGCGAGCCGCCGGCACCACCGCATCCAGATCGCCGGCCACGCCGGGCCACCGCCTTCCCCCGCGCCGTCCGGGTCAGAGACGGAGCCGCCGACCACGCACAGGGACCACCGCCGCCTGCACACGCCGGAGCGCCGCCGAGAGCCCAGCGCCCGCCACCGCATGCCGAGGACCGCCGCCGCGCGCCCCGAGCGGACTCCCACGCACACCAGGGGAAACCGCGAGCGTGAGCCCTGCCGGCGCCCCCAAGTCCGCGCCTGCGCGCCCAGCCTCCAGCGCGCCGCCAACAACCGCCGTGATCCGCCCGCGCCAGATCCAGCGAGTCGTGGGAGAAGAGATCCCGCCGCCGCCGACGCCGACCGGGCTTTGCCCGGCGGCACGCCCCGGCGGCGGCAAGGAGGAGAGGTCGGGGGAGGGACGAGGACGCGGCGGCGCTAGGGTTCCCCCCGGTCACCGCGCAGGGGCGACACGGGAGGAGTCGGGACTTCAATCCGTGTAGTAGCTACGGGCGTCCTCCTGCATCATACAGTTTGAGTTGTCTCTGATCAGGAGAGGCCATTTTAATGTTTCTCAGGATTATTCGTTACATCAGGTATGCCTCTAGATTACTGTATGATCCTTTCCTTATCGTCATTTTTCTTTGTACGCGCTTGCTTTCACAACAACCATGCTTTGCCGGTTATTTTAATTTTTATCACAAATGCAAGCACTGTCAGTGTGTATAGACGAAACTGTGTCGCACCTGGACAAATCACTAGCACTAGGCTGCACATTATGCGGTAAACAGGAATTCCATTACTGAAAATGTTCAGCCCAGAAGATTTAATTAAGAAATCTGAGCACCAAACTGTCCTGAGACAGTAATCTTCACATAAAGTAACTTTATCTCAAAAACTACAAGGTACGCACTGGTATCCATATAGACTGTGTCCACTGCAGTTGGGCTGGCATGGTCAGGGTACGATTCCTTTTGCTGGTAACGAAGCCCTTGTTCAGATTTTTGTGGGGGCGAGGAACAGCCGAATCAAATTAGACAAATCTCCCTTATAAGGATGGATAGGACATTCGGGGTGCATCTGCCCATGTATTTTGATGCCTAATTTCCTCAACGAACGCCTACTTTTGATTGAGATCCATAATCAATACTAGTCATAGCTGTTTATTTTCAGAAAATAAATAGGGTTTTGTACAACTGAACCCCCATTTCCCCTGTTAAGTCTGACCCTAGATATAGATTTCAGTTCTCCTTAGTGGATGCCGCCTGATATAGACTAGTTACTTGGTCCTTTTCTGTTTTGACCAAAAAAACAGCAGGCTGCTGTATTTCATTAATATAGGAGGAGTAAAGCAAAGTTACAAATGAAATGAGAGCTAGGGGCTGGGATATAGCGCTGGCAGCCAGGTAACAGACCAGCAGAACAAGAAGCACCAACCTCAGGGGGGGTGGAAAAATTCTATCTAGCTGCGAAATGCCTACCTGCTGCCAACTACGCCCTCGTTTACAATCCTGGAGAACCACCTGTGTGGAGGAGCATTGGAGGTTTTGAAAAATCCTTGCATTTCGCTCCCTCCACACCATCCAGGAGGCAAGGTGCAAGGCTGATTTCCACATTGCCCTGTCGGCCTTGGCATGGCTCCCTCCACAACTGACGCTGCCGTAACTTGTGAATGGCAATCTGTATTCGCTTCCTTTTATAAAATTAGAATAATTGTATTTTTTGTATCCTCGTTGGATTTCTGGTTTTAGCACCTCATACATTTTTCATGCATAAGTTATGAAATTAGCATGTGTGCAGGAACCAGAATGCCTACTGGATAGAAGTTAGTGAGACAGGGACCCCCGGGGGTAGGCCTATATAAACCCCCCGGAGCACCCATGCAAAGGGTTCGCTTCCAAGCATAGTTGGCACCTAAGCATAGTTGGCCTCTGAGCATAGAGTTGCCCTCTAAGCATAGCACACACACCATAGATAGAGAGGAGCAAGAGCTAGCCTTGTTTTTCTTCTCTCTTGATCTCAACAGCTCTAGGAGCGATTGTAGCTACCTTTTATCGATCTAGTGATCATGCGGAGACCCCGCAGAGCAGGACTAGGGGTGTTATCTCCTCGGAGAGCCCCGAACCTGGGTAAGATTCGCCGGCGTGCATGTCTTCGCCTCATCCCGTTTCCGGGCACCGGCGACGTTTTATTGGCTCCCACAACGATAAGCCATCCCTTGGCATATGTCGCACCAACCACCCGACGTTTGGCGCCCACCGTGGGGCCAGGTGCACCGTCGTCCGAAGACCTGTTCTGGACGGGAACCCTCTTCCTCCCCCGCGAGCGCAGCCAGCCTGCTGCGCCCGATGGCGTTTGCCTCGACGCGCTGCAAGGCGTCGACGACGCCTGCGCTGCGAGCTGCCTCGCCGATCTGCTCGGCGAGACTCGCATCTCCGACGAGCCTGCATCCGACGCAGGCACCGACTACCCCGAGAGCCGCCTCGTCAGCCTCCTCGACCAGCTTCACGTCTCCAGCGAGCCTGCTGCTGATGTGGAGTCGGTCGGCTCCACCGACCCGATGCTCGTCGACTCCGACACCGCGTTGCTTGACGCCTACCCCTCCGACGTGGTGGTCTTCGACGACCCCCTCCCTCGAGCTGACAGCGGTAGCAGCGCTGTCACCGAAGTGCTGGTCATCAGCCACGTCTCCAACTCGGGCGAGAATGCCCGCGACACTCAGCAAGCGGCGATGCACGACCTCTCCGTCCCCATCCCGGCCGACGCCGACGCCGAGACCCTGGAGGCACGCCGCCTTGCCCTCATCGCGGAGGGCCAGAAGATAGCCTCGATGAGACGCCTCACCGAGGCCCACCAGCGCGAAGTCGACCGCGCCGCCTTCGGTACGCCGCCGCCTAGCGGCCCGAGCCGAGCCGGCTTTGTCCAGAAGCGCGGTTCGGCCGTTGCCAGCATGCTGGGCGCAGATCGCCCCGTCTACGCCACCCCGCTCGAGAATCTGCGAGCCGCTCCGGCGGTTGCAGAGGAGCTCAATGGGCTGGGAGCCGACGAGCTCCCCTACATGACAAGACGGATCCAGCAGCTGATCGACGCGGCTGCAGAACGGCACGAAGCCGGCGCCCGTGCTGACAGTCATCCCCCGCGCAGGGAGCACGCCGCGACGTCCCGCTCGCCGACTGCGAGCGGCGCGCGCCAGAAGAAAGACAAGGAGCCGGCTGCCAGCCGCAGCCGGACTCGCATTACCATCGAGCGCGACGCGGAAGGCCGCCCTCGAGCGGTTGAACACCAAGGAAACCTGCCTCCTCCCCCGCCTCGAAGAGAGAGACGCCTCACTCCGCCGCCCATCACACATCCGACTCTTGGCGACCGACTCGGCCGCCGAGAAGGAGTCGGCGAGAGTGACGCCCGCCACAGGATCGACCGCCTTGCTCGATCCTTGGCGTTAGAAGAAGAAGACGATGTCGGCCCGCCATGCTTTGGCCCCCGCATCCGCGACGAGCCCTTCCCTAAAGGGTTCTCGCTCCCCAGAGACACGCCCAAGTACAACGGCTCAGTGAAGCGGAAGATTGGCTCATCGACTACTCCACGCCCGTCAGCATCGCCAACGGCAATCGGCGCGTCGCCGTGAAGTACGTCCCCCTGATGCTGCAAGGCACGGCGCACACCTGGCTCAACAGCCTCAAGCCCTACAGCATCAACAGCTGGCTGGACTTCACCGAAGTCTTCGTCCGCAACTTCACCAGCACCTACAAGCGGCCTTCCAAGCCTCGCCAGCTCTCCCTCTGCGTCCAAGGGCCCAACGAGTCGACCCGCGACTACCTCACGCAGTGGGCCGAGCTCCGCAACTCCTGCGAGGGGGTGCACGAGGTCCAGGCCATCGAATACTTCACCGCCGGGTGCCGAGAGGGCACCCTCCTCAAGCACCGACTCCTCTGCGACGAGCCGGCTACCCTCGATGAATTGCTGGTCACCTCCGACAAATACGCCACTGCCGACTCCTCAATGAAGACCGAGCTCCGAGTGGACGCCTCGGGGAAAGTTATTGCTCCGGCTCCCAAGACGCCGGCTGGCGACCCTAATCGGCGCCCCTACCAGAACGACCACAAGCGCAAGGGCCCCATGCCGACTTCCTCCAGTCGGAAGGTGGCCACGGTTGAAGACGAGCAGCCCGAAGAGCGGCCCACTCCCAAGAAGAAGGGTGGCCGGCCGCCCTGGCAGCCGTCTTTCTCCTACGAACAAGCACTCGACGCCCCTTGCAAGTTCCACAGCGGCGCGAAGCCGTCCAACCACACAACCCGGAAATGCCACTGGCTCACCCGCATCACCAAGGGTGAGGGAATGTTGCCGCCTCCGCCTCCCGGCCAGCCGCCTCCAGCCCCCCAGCAGCCGGCGGCTCGGCCGGCAGTCGGTGCCATCCAAGACGAATTTCCCGAAGAGCATGCCGCTTACGTCGTCTTCACTAGTCAAGCCGACGACAAGCGCGGCCGCCGCCGACAGCACCAAGAAGTGAATGCAGTCGCCTCTAGCACCGCCGAGTTCATGCACTGGTCAGAAAAGCCAATCAGCTGGAGCCAGGCCGACCACCCAGAGGTGATGCCTTCGCCTGGCTCCTATGCAATGGTCTTGGACGTCACCCTCGCGACGGAGAGGCGAGCTGCCAGATTTTCCCGCGTCCTGATAGACGGCGGAAGCAGTATCAACATACTGTACCGCGATACCATGGAGAAGCTGAACATCAAAGCGAAGCAGCTCATGCCGAGCCGCACCGTCTTCCATGGTATCGTACCCGTCCTGTCTTGCTCTCCAATCGGCAAGATCAAAATGGATGTTCTCTTCGGAGACAAAGATCATTTTCGCCGGGAAGCAATATGGTTCGAGGTAGTGGATTTGGAGAGCCCCTATCTTGCACTACTTGGCCGACCTGCTTTGGCCAAGTTCATGGCTGTGCCCCACTACGCCTACCTGAAGATGAAGATGCCGAGCTCGAAGGGGATCATCACGGTAGCCGGCGACTACAAGAAGTCCATCGAGTGTGCTATGGCCAGCAGCCGGCTGGCCGAGTCCCTCGTGGTGGCAGAAGAGAAGAAGATGTTGGAACGGGTTGTGGCCATGGCCGGCAAGCAGCCGGCCTTGTCCCCCAACCCCAAGGATTGTGATGCGCAGGGCTCCTTCCAGCCTGCCAAAGAGACGAAGAAGATACCTCTGGACCCGGAGAACCCGGAGAGGTTCGCTGTGATTGGGGCAAACTTGGACAGTAAATAGGAAGGCGAGCTCGTCGACTTCCTCCGTGAGAATCGAGACATCTTTGCATGGTCCCCAAAGGACATGCCGGGTGTCCCGAAGGATTTCGCCGAGCACAAATTACATGTCCGAGCTGATGCGAAGCCGGTCAAGCAACCCCTCCGCCGACTATCAGAAGAGAAGGGAAGGATTGTAGGAGAAGAGATAGCCCGGCTCCTTGCCGCCGGCTTTATCATGGAAGTGTTCTTTCCAGAGTGGCTTGCCAACCCAGTTCTGGTTCTGAAGAAGAATAACAAGTGGCGTATGTGTATAGACTACACTAGCCTGAATAAGGCCTGCCCAAAGGATCCGTTTGCTCTGCCACGGATTGACCAAGTGATAGACTCCACTGCCGGATGCGAGCTGTTAAGTTTTTTGGATGCATACTCAGGGTATCATCAGATCAAGTTGGACCCGGCTGACCGCCTGAAGACTGCCTTCATCACACCCTTTGGAGCTTTCTGCTTCCTGACAATGACATTCGGCTTGAGAAATGCCGGTGCCACTTTTCAGCGTTGCATGCAGAAATGTCTCTTGAAACAACTCGGCAGAAATGCCCACGTCTACGTAGACGACATTGTGGTGAAGACAGAGAAGCGCGGTACCTTGCTGGAAGACCTGAAAGAAACATTTGCCAACTTGCGCCGATTCCAAATCAAGCTCAACCCCGAGAAGTGCGTGTTCGGAGTACCAGCCGGCCAGCTGCTAGGCTTCCTGGTCTCCGAACGCGGCATTGAGTGCAACCCCCTCAAGATCAAGGCCATCGAGAGGATGGAGATTCCCACCAAACTGCGAGATGTGCAGAAGTTTACCGGCTGCTTAGCCTCCCTGAATCGTTTTATCAGCCGACTAGGAGAGAAGGCCCTCCCCCTGTACCGACTCATGAAGAAGTCCACTCACTTTGAGTGGAATGATCAAGCCGACCAAGCCTTCCATGAGTTGAAGAAAATGTTGACCACTCCGCCTGTCCTGGCTGCGCCGACTGAGAAGGAGCCCATGCTCCTCTACATCGCTGCGACTAGCCGAGTCGTCAGCACTGTTGTTGTGGTCCAGCGCCCGGAGGAAGGCCGAGCCCAGCTAGTCCAGAGGCCGGTCTACTATCTCAGCGAAGTACTATCCAGCTCAAAGCAAAACTACCCGCACTACCAAAAGATGTGCTATGGGGTGTACTTCGCTGCCAAGAAACTGAAGCCCTACTTCCAAGAGCACCCCATCACGGTCGTGTGCACTGCCCTGCTCGCCGAGATCATAGGCAGCCAGGATGCATCCGGCCGGGTGGCCAAATGGGCCATTGCCTTGGCGCCCTATGCGATCTTCTATCAACCCCGCACCGCCATCAAGTCGCAAGCATTGGCCGACTTCCTCGTCGACTGGGCCGAGACCCAGTACTTACCGCCGGCTCCCGACTCTACCCATTGGCGGATGCACTTTGACGGATCCAAGATGCGCACCGGCTTGGGAGCCGGCATCGTCCTCACCTCTCCCAAAGGCGACAAGCTCAAGTACACGCTGCAGATCCACTTCGCCGCCTCCAACAACGTCGCCGAGTACGAGGCGCTCGTACATGGGCTCCGTCTAGCCAAAGAACTCGGCATACGCCGGATCCTGTGCTACGGCGACTCAGACTTGGTGGTCCAGCAATCATCTGGCGACTGGGACGCCAAAGACGCGAACATGGCGAGCTACCGTTTCCTTGTCCACCAGATGAGCGGATACTTTGAAGGGTGCGAGTTCCTCCACGTGCCAAGGGCCGACAATGACCAAGCAGATGCCCTAGCACGGATCGGCTCCACCCGACAAGCCATACCGACTGGCGTCTCGCTCCAGCGCCTCCTCAAGCCGTCCATCAAGCCGTCTCCAGAGTCGGATTCCATCTTCGTACCGCCTGCGCCAGATACAGCCGGATCCGACTGGAGAAATCCCGCAGGCGGCACGGGGACTTCGACAACTGGCCCGGGGACTGCCGTAGTGGCACCCGGCCCGGGGACTTCAGAACCCGGCCCGGGGACTGCAACGACACAAGAAGCGGTGGCCGACTCCAATTCAACACCCAACCCACCCACCCGAGTCATGGTGGCCACATTAACAGAAGAAGAAGTCACAGCTCCCTCATGGGCCCAGCCCATCCTCAAGTTCCTAGTCAACAGAGAGCTGCCGGCTGATGAGATCTCAGCAAGATTAGTGCAACGACGAGCCGCAGCATACACAATAATCAACAGAGAGCTTGTGAAGCGCAGCGTCACTGGAGTCTTCCAGCGTTGCGTCGAGCCAGAAAAAGGAGTGGCAATCCTCAAAGACATCCACCAAGGCGAGTGCGGCCACCACGCAGCCTCAAGATCCCTTGTGGCCAAGGCTTTCCGCCATGGTTTCTTCTGGCCGACTGCCTTGGAGGATGCTAAAGAAATAGTCAAGAGCTGCAGAGGGTGCCAAGTTTTTAGTTCCAAGCAACACCTGCCGGCTTCTGCACTCAAGACCATTCCCCTCACCTGGCCTTTTGCCATCTGGGGACTGGACATGGTGGGCCCCTTCAAGACAGCCCGCGGCGGCTTGACACATCTACTGGTCGCTGTGGACAAGTTCACAAAGTGGATCGAAGCTAAGCCGATTAAGAAGCTGAACGGGCCGACTGCCGTGACATTCATCACCGACATCACTACTCGGTACAGCGTGCCGCACAGCATCATCACCGACAACGGCACGAACTTCGCCAAAGGAGCACTGGCATGTTTCTGCGCGACGCAGGGCATCCGACTGGACTTAGCATCCGTTGCCCACCCGCAGTCAAACGGCCAGGTCGAGCGAGCAAATGGACTCATCCTCTCCGGCATCAAGCCCCGACTGGTTGTACCACTGGAGCGATCGGCCGACTGCTGGCTCGAAGAGCTGCCGGCTGTCCTCTGGAGTCTGCGCACTACACCCAACAAGTCAACTGGCTTTACTCCATTCTTCCTCGTGTACGGTGCCGAGGCTGTCATCCCAACAGACATCGAGTTCGACTCGCCTCGGATCACCATATACACGGAGGAAGAAGCCAAAGAAGCAAGAGAAGACGGCGTCGACCTACTGGAAGAAGGCTGGCTGTTAGCACTCAGCCGGTCCGCCATCTACCAGCAAGGGCTGCGCCGCTACTACAACCGCAAGGTCAAGCCAAGATCCTTCCAAGAGGGCGACCTTGTGCTCCGGCTGATCCAGCGAACAGCCGGCCAGCACAAGCTCTCGGCCCCTTGGGAAGGCCCCTTCGTCGTCAGCAAGGCACTCGGCAACGACTCCTACTACTTGATCGACGCGCAAAAACCAAGAGCACGCAAGAGAGACGACTCCGGCAAGGAGTCGGAGCGACCATGGAACGCGAACCTCCTAAGACGATTTTACAGCTGAAAAGCAGTATGTATCACGCTCCCCTTTTGTATTAAGTACAAACCAACAGGCCCCCCGAACAGTACTCGGGGACTGCCTTTTATTTATCTATGAATGACGAGTGTCATATCCATGAATGTATTATTACATTTCGAATTTTTGTCCGGCACCGGGTTCGACTAGTCGGCCCGGGGACTGGCCGCCTTGAGCTATATCGAAAGTTCTTCCTAAAGTCAGCAAAGTAGTGCGCCGGCTCCCGAGTCCTCTCTTGTTGAAAGTCGCAGCTCAAAGAACTGACTGTCCGACTAGCAAGAGGAAAGACAGAAAGGACGCCCACACGAAAAATGGCTAAGGAACAACTAACCTATATAGCAAAGAGACGGTCTCCAAACATGCCTACCGGCTGTCAAAGCAGCCGGCTGGCCGGCTTCCTAAAAAAACTTAGCTTTAGTCCAGCAGAGCTAAAGTACTTCCCCCTCCCCAATCGGCCAGGCACTCCCCGGCTACATATTGCAGAGCAACTGTTTGACTGGGGAGGCGGCAACCAAGGGAGGGCGGCAAAGGAAAAAGCAGAAGGACAAAAAGCAAAAGTACAAGGAGAGACCAAATGCATAAGTTATATATACATAAAGCCCCCAACAGGCGGCAACAGACATAAGTTTGAATACACCCAGTGGGTGGAATTGTGCAGAAATTAACCAAACATTGTTCTAAAGAGAAACAAGACAGGAAAAGCAAAAAATGGCGGACTAGGACACGACATGGAGGCTGAGCTGGACGGTGAAGGCAGCCTCGCCAACGGAAGGAGTGGCCGCCTAGCGGGTCTCGGCCTGGCCACCACCTACGGCAGGCGAGGCACTCGCACGCGACGTGGTGCTGGAGGTGCGGTCAGGCTGAGGCTGGCCGGCTGCTCCACCAGCCGGCTCGACGTCTTCACCTTCCTCCTCCTCTTCTTCACCCTCATCGCTGGAGTCGATCTCCTCCGCCGAGTCTTCGCCGTACGACGGGTCCAGCCCGAACCACTCTTCCGGCTGGGCGACTCCATTGTCGTCCACCTCGGGGGCGAAGACGCTGGTGTCGGTGTAGTCGGCGATCGCCGAAGCCCGCCGAATGATGGCCGACCGCGCCGGCTCCAGCTCCGTGTCGGCTTGCTGCCGCCAGGTAGCCAGCTGGTCCAGGCTCAGGCCGGGATACCAGGCCTTGACGAACTCCAGCGCCCGCCTGGCACCGGAGCGAGCCGCCGACGCCTTCCAAGCCTCGAAGCGGCCGACTGCCACCTCCAGCCAGTCGGCGGTCCGACTGGGGGTGCGAGGGACCGCTTGGCCGGGCCAGAGGGCGGCCAAGACCTGCGCCCCGGCACGCTCAAGCCGGCGGAGCAGCCGGTGAGCCGGATGGATGCGAGCCTGGATCGCCAGGAGCTGTTCCTCCAGCGAGCGACCGGCGGTTGGCGAGATCTCAAAGCCGGCTTGCCTCTTCGCTTGGCGACGGGCCTCGATGGCCTGGTTGGCGGCAGTTGAATAGCCAGGAAAATACTCTGTGCAAAAAGAAAGGAAGAAAGGAACACCAAAATCAGAAAACAAGCCAAAGTGGCAGATGGCAAGAAAGGACGAAGAGGTAGACGGCTTACCGTCAACCAGATCCTCGATCTGGCCATAGCCGGAGACCAGAGTCTGCCTGGCCTCTGCCCAGCCGGCCGCCTCCGTCTCGAACTCGGCCTGGAGAGTGGCTTCGCGGTCCTGCGCCGCCTTCAGTGCCGCCTTGTGGCTTTCCTCCTCGTCGGCCAGCTTCTTGACCAGGCGGTCTTGCTCCTGCACCAAGGCGGCGAGCTCGGCATCCTTGGCACGAAGAGCAGTCTGGGACTCCCCCAGCTGTGCCCTCAGACTGGCGTTGGCCGCTGCAGAGACGGCAGAAGAAGAAGAACAATAAGAAATCGTCAAGGAAGATCCGACCCGACTGCTCAGCAGTCGGCCCGAATCTCGGGGACTACACCCAGTGGGTGCGCTGACGCGCCCCCACATGAGATAAAGATCAAGTCACGTACCTCGGCTCTCAGTAAGGTCGGCGGTCTTCTGAGTCAGCTCCCAAGCCTGGGAGTTGAAGGCGGCCGCTCGAAGGTTGTGGTAGTCCTGCAAGATGGACAGAAGACCGAAGCGAGAACAAAAACAACAAAGACAAAACCTCCAAGAAGTTCCAAGCCGCCTGCTCAGCAGCCGACTCGGAACTCGGGGACTACACCCAGTGGGTGCGCTGACGCGCCCCCATGGAAGAAATCAAGATCAAGAAGAGAAATCAAGATCAAGAAAAAGCAAGATGGGAATACTAACCCAGATGGCCGCCCGAGTCGCGAGGAACTCGTCGGTGAACTGCCTCAGCGCCGCGGCTTGGCTTTGGAGCCGGGTCCGGACGTCTTGTGCAGCCACGTTCACCACGGCCGTCCCTCCGCCAGGTGTCCACCCCGAGGTAGCGCTGGCCGCCTCCGCATCTTGGGCCGACGAGCTGGAGCCCACGGCCGGCTGTGGCTCCGACGCCGCCTTCTGCGGCTCCGACGCGGCCTTCCCCTCGCGCCGGCTTGGCGGAATCCTGACCGCCACCTCAACCCTCGCAGCCGGCTCGCCCTCCGCCGACTGTGCAGGCGGCGGATCAGGCTGGCCGCCTTGGGCCGCCCCAGACGGCGGGGTCGGCTCCGGCGCCTTCTCCAAGATGATGACGTCATCGCCGCTTCCCCCCAGCCCCGGCTGATCGCCGCTGGCTCCCCCTGGCGAGGGTTCCATGCCCCCAGGCTCCATGACGCGCAGCGGGGTGACCATCAAAACCTCCCCTGCCGCCGCCGCGGCCTCAGCCTCTGCCTGGGCCTTGGCTGCGGCCTCGGCGAGTGCCTTGGCCGCCTCCTCCTCCCGTGCCGCCTTCCGTGCCTCCGCCTCCCGTGCCTCCTGCTCCTCTCGCGCCTCCCGCGCGTTCCTTTCCGTCGCCTCCTGGAGGTCGGCGCGGGGGTCCACGCGGCGGGTGGTGCTCCCAGAGCCCCTTGGCGACTCAACGACGGAGCCGGCAGTCGCCCGCTCAAGTGACAACGGAGCTCTGATCGTTGAAGAAAAAGACAAAGGTTTCAAGAACCACCAAAGAAAAGAAAGAAAGAGAGTACACAAAGAAAGATTCGGACTTACGCCGACACGGTCTGCGGTTGCTTCACCACCTTGCGGAAACGAGCCGCCTTCGCGGCCGCCTCCTCCCGCCTGGTGGCCGCCGCCCCGCCCCTGGGTTTCTTCGTTCGGCTACCGAACAGACCCTGGGCGGCGCGACGCTTCTGCCCTCCGCCCCGAGCAGGATGCGCGGCGGAGGAGCCCGCGCCGCGTCCAGATGCCGGCTGGCGGCGCGGGACGGCTTCGGCTTCATCTTCGTCCGGCCAGTCGTCAAAGGTAGCAGTGAACCCGGAGTCGCCTGCTTCGCCGCCGGCTTGGCCACCGCCCAGCTCGACGGCGTCGTCCATATGGACCGCCCCAGGTCAGGGTCCTCCAGGTCGTGTTCGGTCCGGTCGGGGACGAAGCGGCGCTCCGCGTCTGACCCGCCGGCCGGCCGAAGCAGAGGGCTCTGTTGAAGAACAAGCCGACTAAGTCAGAGTCGGCCAAGAGATGCTCGGCAACAAGGCTGAGAGAGAGAGAAAAAGAGACAAGGGGAGCATACCGTAGGCGGAGGATTGGCTCGGCTATATGGCTCCTTGCCGAACTGGCACTCTTCAGTGAGTTGGCAGTTTGCAAGGTAGTTCACCATGTAGGCGACCTCATGGCGCGGCATCTCCTTGGTGCACATTCGGCTCGGATCGAGCTGGCCGCTCATCTGACAGATCAGATGAGGCCGGCTCTGGAGCGGGAGAACCCGGCGCGTGACGAACGCGGCCAGGAGGTCGGGCCCCGTCAGGCCCTCCGACTGGACTATCACCCGCAGTCGGGCGATGGCGGCGTTTCCCGCCTGCGACAGCGTCACAGCCTGGAAGGACCACTGGGGTAGCCTGCCCGCCGGTGGGCCGGCTACGTAAGCCGGCAGGTTGATGTAGTCGCCCCGTGGAGCGATGTTCCGCACGTAGAAGTACGACTTCTGCCACTTCTTCACCGATTGGATCAACGTGATGACGGGGAAGGGGTTGTTGGCGCCCGATCTCCGCGACGCGATGAAGGCGCCAATATGAGCCGGCACGCCCTTGCTGCGCCTACCCAGCTTCGACTGGAAGAGCTCCCCCCAGAGCTCAAGGGTGGGGAGGACGCCGAGATAGCCCTCGCATAGGGTGACGAAGGCAGACAGCAGCACCACCGCGTTGGGAGTGAGATGGTGCGGCTGGAGCTGATAGAATTCGAGCCAGGAGCGGAAGAAGGCGCTCACTGGCAGGCCGAAGCCGCGCAAGAAGTGCGAGCGGAAGACCACCCGCTCGCCCTCCTGCGGCCTCGGTGAGATTTCCTTCGCCGACGCGAGGCGGACCACCACTTTGTCCGCGCTGGGCAGCCGCCGCGTGTCGCGGAGGAAGTCGACGTGGTCGTCATGGACGTTGGAGCCGTCCCAATCCCCGCCAAGCTGCTCTACGGTGGGAGGCATGGCGAAAGCTAGCACGGCGGCGGAGGAGCGTGCGGTGGGAGAGCGCGGCGGCGAGGCGCTGTCGCGAGAACGGGCGAGCGAAGAAGACGGTGGAAGTAGGAGGAGCGTGCGAGGGCCTGCCGCCCTCCAACTCCCCCTACTTATAGCCTCACGAGGCCGAAGAGGCTGGACGTGGGGGGAGACGTGGGATTAACTGTGCCCACTCCCCCCACGTCTCGCGATTATTGCGCATAAATGCGAGCCGAAACTGCCGCACGGAACATGCGGGCGGTTTCGGGATACAAAGGATCCGCGCCTGGGCCGGGGCGCGGACGTGGCGGGCCCCCTCCCTGCGGCGACGTCCCGTCACGCGCGTGGGCTGGCAGGCTTTCCGGCCACGTGGTTCGCAGACGGCCGATGGCCGGCCCGCGGCCCGGAGCGCGCGCTAGCGAGCTCCCGCCCTCCGACTCCAGAAGATTTCGACTCAGGCGGCGCACCCGACCAAGGCCGGCTCCCAGCTGCCGGCTTGTCAAGATAGGAAGCTGATCGAGCTTCTCAACCCCTACTCCACCTCGAAGCCCAATCAGCTTCGGGGACTACTGTCGGAGTAATTGGCCACGGGTAGCCGAACCGACTGCCCCTGGCTCTTCAGAAAAATTATCAGGCCTTTGGGCCTTCAAGCACGCCGAGCATTTGGGCCGCCTTCCCCGGCCGGCTACCTCTGAAGCCGACTCCCGAAGGGCGACCCAGCCTCAAGCAACCCCTCCCCAGGACGACTACGGGGTGGCCGACTCCAAGAAGCCGGCCAAGAAGGACGCCGACTCCTAGGAGGCGGCCGAGACCACAACCACCAAAGCCGTTCCCACATAACGGCGACACGACGGGGTGTGGCCACAGTGCGGCCCACTACCCCCGAAGCCCGAGGCGGGCATGGCTAAAGGAGGCCGCACGGGACGGCCGTCTCCCGCGCGGCTCGGCACTGTAGCCATGCTAGCCTCGACGTCACCCACGACCGAATCCCGTACGGCCCACGGGCGGCGGGCCCCTTCAGCCAGAGAGAGGCATGAAGGCGGCCCGGCCTTTCCCAGTCAGCTAAGAGTGTAGCCGGCCCCCAGAAGCCGGCTACTCCCCTCCTCGAAGCAGGAGCCCCATTAAGGAGACAAGACGAGGTAAGGCTACAGTGATAGCCCCCGAGGCGGCCCACTGTAGCCACGCTTACCTCGACAAAGCCCTCGTCATCAGAGGCGCGGCTACAGTAAGCAGCCGCCGACAAGACCCTAGGCGGTGGGGCCGGCCTGTCGACCTAGTAGCCGGCAGCCGGCGGGACCCAGCAGCCGGCGAGCGTAGACACCGACGGCTGGGACCAGAGGCCAGCCGGATTACCATTGTACCCCCGGGGGGTTGGCCTATATAAACCCCCCGGAGCACCCATGCAAAGGGTTCGCTTCCAAGCATAGTTGGCACCTAAGCATAGTTGGCCTCTGAGCATAGAGTTGCCCTCTAAGCATAGCACACACACCATAGATAGAGAGGAGCAAGAGCTAGCCTTGTTCTTCTTCTCCCTTGATCTCAACAGCTCTAGGAGCGATTGTAGCTACCTTTTATCGATCTAGTGATCATGCGAAGACCCCGCAGAGCAGGACTAGGGGTGTTATCTCCTCGGAGAGCCCCGAACCTGGGTAAGATTCGCCGGCGTGCATGTCTTCGCCTCATCCCGTTTCCGGGCACCGGCGACGTTTTATTGGCTCCCACAATGATAAGCCATCCCTTGGCATATGTCGCACCAACCACCCGACAATGTGGCAGCTAACGCTCGAGCAGTCAGCATGGCTAGTGTGGTGGAGCGCAAGGAAGCAGGCAAGGAATATCCGGTTCAACGTCCGGTTTACTATATCAGTGAGGTACTTATTGAATCCAAGCAAAGGTACCCACATTGGCAGAAGTTAGTGTATGGGGTTTTCATGGCAAGCCGGAAGCTTAAGCAGTATTTCCAAGGCCATCCCATCACAGTGGTCAGCTCCGCTCCTTTGGGAGATATAATCCAGAACAGGGAAGCAACTGGTCGGATTGCCAAGTGGGCTATAGAGTTGGGACCTCATGGGTTGAAATACATAACTCGGACGGCGATCATGTCTCAGGCGCTTGTGGATTTCATCAATGATTGGACAGAACTACAAGCACCTGAACAGAAGCCGGATCACACTTATTGGACTATTCATTTTGATGGGTCCAAGCAATTGGAGGGCTTGGGGGCTGGAGTTGTATTAACTTCCCCACGAGGTGACAAGTTTTGTTATGTTCTTCGTTTAATGTTCCCTTGTACTAACAATGCAGCGGAATATGAAGCCTTACTCCATGGTCTTCGGATGGCTAGGGAGATGAACCTGAGCCGAGTTAAGTGTTTCGGTGACTCGGACCTGGTAGCTCAACAAGTGTCTGGCACTTGGGATTCCAAGGATCCGCTCATGGCAGCATATCGTCGTGAGGTGGATATTGTTGCAGGTCATTTTAAAGGCTATCAGGTGGATCATGTGGACCGATGGAAGAACGAAGCGGCGGACGCTTTGAGCCGGTTGGGTTCTCAACGTAAACCGGTCCCGCCTAATGTCTTCTTGGATGTTCTGTACAACCCGTCTGTCAAGCTCCCCAGTGAAGAGGATTTGGCTATTCCTGATCCGGAAGCTCAGTTGGTGGCGTCCCTTCATGTCATCCCGGATTGGACTGTTCCTTACCTGGCGTATATGAACCGGGGCGAGTTACCAGAGGATGAGACTCTGGCCAGGCAGATAATCCGGCGGTCCAAGTCTATGACTATTATCAAGGGAGAATTGCATCATTGCAGTGTGACAGGGGCGTTCCAGCGTTGTGTGTCTCCTGAAGAAGGCCGTGAAATTTTGCGTGAAATTCATGATGGAGACTGTGGTCATCACGCCGGTTCAAAATCTTTGGTGGCCAAAGCGTTTCGTCACGGGTTTTATTGGTTGACGGCTCATGCTGATGCTGAGGACTTGGTTAGATGATGTGATGGCTGTCAGAAGTTCTCAAGACGTGCTTATGTACCCGCTCAAGAATTGACGATGATTCCAATTACTTGGCCGTTTGCAACTTGGGGGCTGGATATGGTTGGGCCTTTCAAAAGATCCAAGGACAAGAAGACCCACCTCTTGGTGGCGGTTGACAAGTTCACAAAATGGATGGAGGCAGAGCCCGTTAGCAAGTGTGACGCGGCCACGGCGGTTCAATTCATCAAAAAGGTGATTTTCCGGTTTGGTTTTCCATATAGCATTATCACGGACAATGGTACCAATCTATCAAAGGGTGCCATGAAGGAGTTCTGTCAACGTGAGCACATTCGGCTTGACGTATCATCAGTGGCTCACCCACAGTCCAACGGTCAAGCAGAGAGGGCCAATCAAGAGATTTTGAGAGGCATCAAACCCCGACTTATGGTTCCTTTGCAGCGAACACCGGGGTGTTGGGTTGAGGAGCTACCTTCAGTGTTATGGAGCATCAACACCACACCCAACAGATCGACCGGTTACACACCATTCTTCATGGTTTATGGAGCGGAGGCTGTTCTTCCCAGTGACATCCGTCATGACTCACCTCGTGTAGCGGCATATGTTGAAGCGGACAACGAGAAAGCACGACAAGACGCTCTTGACCTGTTGGATGAAGAGCGTGACATAGCAGCTGCCCGTTCGGTGATTTATCAGCAAGATCTATGTCGCTATCACAGTCGCCGGGTCAGAACCAGAACCTTTCAAGAAGGAGATTTGGTGCTTCGGCTCATCCAGGATCTGACGAATATGCACAAGTTATCCCCACCTTGGGAAGGACCTTTTGTGGTCAGCAAGAATCTACAAAACGGGTCATACTACCTCATCGATGTTCGAGAGCGCAAAGACTCACGTAAATCAGAGGAGGAGAAAAACCGGCCGTGGAATATTGGTCATCTTCGGCCTTACTATACTTGAGCTATAGGCTCTACTTATGTACATATAATGACCATGTATATATTATGATCAATACAATAAACCGGAACCTCAGCTAAAGCGTGGTCTCTGTTATTTTTACATCATGTGTGGTTACACGGAGCTTCTGTCTTTAAAGCATTGCCCGGTTTACCCCTTGAGTTAGCTTATCAAAAGCTTTGTATTATATCACTTGGGGGCTTGGTCGTGTCCGAACCATAGCAACACCTTTTGATAGGCGAAAAGCCACAGCATCACTTGGGGACTTGGTCACGTCTAAACCATAGTCACGCCTCTTGATCGGCCTAGTGCCATAGCATCACTTGGGGGGTTGGTCGAACCCGAACCATAGCTACGCCTCTTGATCGGCGTAATGCCAACGCATCATTTGGGGACCTGGCTGACTCGAACCATAGCTACGCCTTTTGGGGGCTTGGTCGTGTCTGACCATGGTAATGCCTCTTGATCGGCTCAAAGCCTCATTTGCAATGTTTTTTTGCCTTTGCTTGAATTCTGTTCTTTCTTTTTTAAACCATTTCTTTTGTTGCGTTTTCAAACCGACATTATTAACCGGTTCGACTGTCAATTACAAGTTGACGGAATACGGTCAAACCTTAATCCGGAGATTACCTGCCCGGTTTGATTTTCTGTTACCATCCTATTATGGAGTAAACCGGTGTTTATCATCACCAGGAACGGTTTACATTGTAAATCGATCTTATATTAATAGGAGCTGTTTTCTCCTCCAAGGTTTGGGTTATCAGCCCAGCTACAAGATTGACCAGCCAACATCGTGCCCGACGGTGGCAGGTATGGTATATTTCCATATTTGGTTATATATTCTAATCTAAAGTTATCATCTTTAGTTTTATATATACATGGGTGTTGTGACCCGCCCGGTGGTAAACCGCCATGGCGTGTTAAGCTTCTTGACTGCAGAAACGGTTTTGATAAACATGCATCAAACAAGCATCAGTTGAAGATAAATATGCACGAAGCCATACCAGACCAAGTGTATGAACTAGCCTATTACAAGGCGTTCCAGTGCCCAAAAAGATCATTGTTTCTTACATGTCACAGCATGCAATAGTTTAAACCGGCCTCCGGTTTACGCTTGGTCGCGGGCCTGACCTGATGATTGTGGATCATCTCGTGCCGGTTCAGCTTCTTCCTCCCTACCCAGTGGCTGGAAATCAACAGTTGCCCAGTCGATTCCAGTTAATGCTTGAAACACAGCTTCATCACTGATCAGCAGCGACGGTTCAATATCAGGAGCGTAAGTATGCTTACGGATTGGTGGTATAAGGTTCTCAGCCTCAGGAACTGGTGCAACAACTCGCTTGTTTTGATTGTCATATTAGGCTTGATAGTAGGACAGATCCGCCTCTTCAACCAGTTGACATGCCAGAGGGCGCACTTCCCGGTTTATGGTTCGAAGATCATTTTCATCAAATTCTGTCCCGTCCTCCTTCAAGCTGGGATAACCTTGGGCCGCTTCAATAGGACAAAGTTAGGCACCCACGCGTTTGCCCGGATTAGGGCGTTCAAAGCACCCGTTCTAGCAGCAGATTTCTTCAGCTCTTCAACCCGGGCAGGGAGCATTGATAACCTTTCAAGGGTATCTTTGTTCAAAGTGGGCGGCGGATTGTTGTGGGAAGCAGTATAGATGATCCATTGGGCACCAGAGTACAGTTGCTCTATCAGAGTGTAGGCATCTTTTAACTTCTTCTGCACATCCGATCCCAAGTGGCCAATACGAGTTCCTGTATCATTACAAGGATTAGTCAATCGGTAGCTACATCAGAAGTTTTGCTCAATTCGGGAAAACAAGGATACTTACCAAACACAGCTGCAGTCATGGCATGAACCTGTCGCTTCACGCTGGTCAATTCATCCACCACCGGTTTAAGAGCGGCTTCTGCTTTTTCAGCTCTTTGCACTAAAGCGGATTTCTCAGTCGCCCAATCTGCCCGCTCTTTGTTGAAATCCTCTTTGAGTTTCTCCATAGCGCTTAAAGCGCTGGTCAGTTCTTCCTTTGCCTTGGAGGCTTGTGCTTGTTATGTGGTTGGTACTTCAAATTTGTACTGTCATTTCATCATGTAACTACCTCTGTGCAGGCTGATCTGCGCAAAAGAGAGAATCAAACCGAGTTAGGCACCCACGCTAATGCATATTTCCTCTTCATCATAAAGTTTCTACAAAAGTCCCAAGCTCAATACAAGTATTCAACTTGGCACTTGGGGGCTAACGCATATTTGCTTTTCATCATACAGTTTCTACAAAAGTCCCAAGCTCAATACAAGTATTCAACTTGATACTTGGGGGCTAATGGCTATTTATTCAAAGACGGCTGATACAGAAATCCTCTTTTATAAAGTTAAACCGGCCCTTATGGGTTATGTCAGCAAGGTTAAAGATGCAATTGAGGTTCACATTGAATACTTACTACAAAGTCCCGGTTTAAGTTGGTATCTTAAGCCGTCACTTGGGGGCTATTGGAGTTCATAAGTTATGAAATGATACAAGCAGAAAAGCATACAGGAAATTACCTCATATTTTTCCTTCATCATGTTGACCAGACCAGCCTCATAATCACGGCTGGTGTACAGCCGGTTCAGATAGCCAGAATGGAGATCTTGAGCATTCAGAGTGGCATATGTTGACAAATCAGCATTCCATTTGCCTTTTTCAATTGCAGAGAATTCCTCTTTGGCAGTGTGTTTTGAAAAAGCAATAGGAATACTTGGTTCAGTATAGCCAAAGCCAGTAATCAGAACATCATCATCTTTCTTCTTGGTAGCTCGTACTGGAGTGGCCGGTTTGTCAGTATCCTTGCTGGGCTTGCCGATTTGTCAGTCCGGGTAGGACTGGTCGGCTGTTCAGCATGGCCGGTGATGTCAATTTCTGCCTGGTCAGTAACAAAGTCTTGATCTTGAGGCGGTGGGTCGTTCAACATATCGTCAACATTAGCCTCTTCAGGATCTGGGATCTTCTCCGGATTAGCAGCCACATTTTCATCAGTTGGGGTGTTCAACCGAGCCTTCTTGCTTGGTCTGGGCTTGGCACTGAAAAAGTAAGTTATGAAAGTCAGTATAGCGTATAAAGAACATTCCAAGGATAACGAAAGTATATAACTTACCCAATAACCGTCTTGAGGGGTGGAAGCTTGGTAGCTGACGACTCGCCAGATGATGAATGAGAAGTGCCCTGATAATTTGAATCGGACGGATTAAGAGGTTGACGAACACAGCCCGCTTTAGGGTGTGAAGTATTAAGGGAATAAGAGACCTCTGATCGGCGTTTCCGAACCGGGCTGTTCGGTAAACCGGCGGAGGTAACTACCTGGCCGCTATGTCGGGTTGTGCGGCGTCCTTCGTGCTGTTGTGTCTTCACAAGAAAGTTCGGATCCAAGTAAGCAAGAGGATGGGAAAATTTAACTTTCCGGTTTTCTCGACGGGATTTTAGTGAAGACAAAGGGTTTGAATCAGAGGAAAGAACGATTACCTCTACGGTATCAGCATGACTGACTTCAGCGTTGTCCTGGCAATAGTCGTCATCAATAAGGCGTATGAAAAATGAACCAAGTGAGTCAAGTTCTACCTCAAAATCCGGGTTACTCACATCATCATCAGCCGGTGGATCAGAGGAAGCAGTGCTTCTCTTCCGGTTGGCAGGTCTTTTCACCACTTTGATCTTTTGGCGGGTTGGCTTCACCGGTTTGTCTTGCGGGGGTTTCTTGTTCCAGAACGGATCATCGCCCTGTCAACAGATTATCACATTTTCTTAGAGTATTTGGACAGAAGCAATTTCAGATAAATTATATGGTATGATTCTTACAGCTGGCAGTTTGTTGACGGTTTAGAAAGGAAGAAGGCCGGTTTGAGCACAAGCAACCTCCATTTTGTTTAACATCTTTTTTACAGCTTCAGTAACCTCATCATCAGTCAGCTGAATATTAATGTGCCGTTGAGCATTATTCAACTCCCCTGTGTACTCACACATCAAACCGGGGCGTTGGCTCAAGGGAAAAACGCTCCATCTTATCCAGCAGCGTGCAAAATCAACTCCTGTCAACCCGTTCGCCATGAAAGCCCTAAGCTTGGATAGTTGAGGAGCATATTTGATTCTTTCTTGGGCAGTTAGCCTTTGAGGAAAAGGGTGTTTGTTGCTTAGACGTTCAGGACGGTAACCCGGCAAGGGGTTTTCATCAGCTGGAGACGTGTCCTTGCAGTAAAACCAGGTCTGGTTCTACTCTTTGGGATGACTGTGGAGATTGGCGTGAGGGAAGGTGACTTCTTTCCTTTTCTGAATCGCCATCCCGCCCTGTTCTGTGTTAGATCCATCCTTGAATTCTGTGCGATGGTTCAGATGAAAGTAATCCCTGAATAGCTCTACTGAAGGTGCCTCTTGAAGATAAACCTCACAAAACACTTGAAAGTGGCAGATGTTGGTGACAGAGTTAGGGCCAATGTCTTGTGGGTGCAATTGAAAGTTGGCCAGTACATCCCGGAAGAATTTTGAACCGGGAGGTTTGAAACCCCGGCTTAGGTGATCAGGAAAAACAACAACTTCTCCGTCTTTAGGAGTAGGAGGACATTCGGGGCCAGGGACCCTCCAGTGAATGACATCTTTCTTACTTAAAGTGCCCGTTTGGACCAGGTTGTTCAACTGTTCCTCTGTTACTCGAGAAGGGACCCAGTTGCATTCATACACTTGCTTGGCCATGACACGGAATGATCTACAACATGACAGTTACTGGTTTAAGGGTTACAATGAACAACTATGCAGCGATTCAAGGATATAAGCATGCTGTTAGACTGGAGTTGGCAATGTTATACCGGAGTTTATTACATAAAGGATACAGGCGGAAATATATTGGCGGTTTAACAAGGGGACTAATGGTGTATACCGGTTTGTCATTTTTTGCTACAAAGTTAAACCGCCTAGTCTGACGTTGAAGATTTAAGTCTGCAGATATGTAAGTGAAGGAGAAACAGGTTTCACGTCTTTGTATTATAATTTTGGATCTGCCGCATATCAGAAAAGGAAAATATATCCAAGACCTAAAGAAGCAGTACCGCATCAATGGGTAAAGGTTCAGATGAGATTCACATTGAGATGCATAGATGGGAGCAGAGGCTAAAAGTTATCATTATACGAAACAGATATTCAGGATTTTATCAGAAATTATTGCATAAGCGAAGAACACTGATGAACACCGAAGAACGCCGAAACCCTAGAACAGATCTATGGTGGAAAGGACAGAGAACTTACCAGAGCTGAGGAAGAAGCGGAAGAGCGCCGCAGTATTCCGGTACATTCAGGGTGATGCAGCGGCCAAGGTCGAAGCAGAGGCGACGATCAACAGTGGTGGCGGAGCTCCAGAGGTCCGAACAGAGTAAGGAAGATGACAATGTAAAGGGACACGAGGGGGAAAAGTGAAAATGACCCCTCGGACCTATTTATAAAGGCAGGGGATAAGTGTCAGGCGCGAAGATTGAGGAGCCAGAAATGTGGAAAGCAGAGCCGTCGCCTCATTTATCGGAGATCCATTAATGAAGAGGTATCATGCACAGTTTTTTAAATGACGTCACGACGGTTTACTACGATATGAGAAGATGACGTCACGGCGGTTTACCAAATTATGAGAAGATGTTGAAGACGAAGTTTTTACTAAGGATTGACATGAACCTGTTCAAATCAATCTGGGGCCTAATGTTGGGGATATTACTACTGGGCGTAAACCGGCCACCAGAGGCCGGGTTAACTTCATCAGTAGTTCATTATGCTTGAAGCCCGTGAAGTCAGATGGTGAGGATATGTAAGGGCCCAAGGCCCAGAACCGGTTTAAAGCCTATAGTTGTAAACCGGTATTAATATGTAACTTGCAGTGTAAGGTAGAAAGAATAGAGACCGAGCCGGACACGTTTATGAGCCGGCCTCGGGACTCTGTAAACCGACGGGCGTCAACCCATGTATATAACGCGACGACCCGATGGCGGTTCAGGACAACAGAGAACAACTCGAGACTCAGGCGAAGCTTATCGACTCCCTGGTCATCGAAACCCCATCAATCCCATCACAACTAGACGTAGGCTTTTACCTTCATCGAAGGGGTCGAACTAGTATAAACTCTCTTGCGTCCCTTGTCCGCTTTAACCCCTTTGAATTAACCCATAGCGATGGCTCCACAACTAAGTCCTTTCAAGAGGACATCTGCCGTGACAAAGCCACGACACAAAGCATATTCATGTTCATAATCAGAGGGGTATTAATATGCATAAAGGATCTGAACATATGATCTTCCACCAAATAAACCAACTAGTATCAACTACAAGGAGTAATCAACACTACTAGCAACCTACTAGTACCAATCCCGGACTTGGAGACAAGAATTGGATACAAGAGATGAACTAGGGTTTTGAGAGGAGATGGTGCTGGTGAAGATGTTGATGGAGATTGCCGTCTCCCGATGAGAGGAGCGTTGGTGATGATGATGGCGATGATCTCCCCCTCCCGGAGGGAAGTGTCCCCGGCAGAACAGCTCTGCCGGAGCCCTAGATTGGTTCCACCTCATGGCGGCGGAGTTTTGTCCCGAAAGGTTGCTTCTCATTTTTTTCTGGACGAAAGACTTCATATAGCAGAAGATGGGTGTCGGAGAGCCACCAGGGGGCCCACGAGGTAGGGGACGCGCCCTAGGAGGGGGGCGCGCCCCCACCCTCATGGACAGGGTGTGGGCCCCCTGGCCTTCACCTTTGGCGAGGATTTATTAGTATTTATTTTAAGATATTTCGTGGAGTTTCAGGACTTTTGGAGTTGCGTAGAATAGGCCTCTAATATTTGCTCCTTTTCCAGCCCAGAATTCCAGCTGCCGGCATTCTCCCTCCTTATGTAAACCTTGTAAAATAAGAGAAAATAGGCATAAGTATTGTGACATAACGTCTAATAACAGCCCATAATGAAATAAATATCGATATAAAAGCATGATGCAAAATGGACGTATCAACTCCCCCAAGCTTACACCTCGCTTGTCCTCAAGCGAAAGCCGATAACAATAAATATGTCCTCATGTTTAGAGGTAGAGGCGTCGATAAAAATAAAATACGTACATGAAGGCATCATGATTATTCTCATAACAACAACATATATAGATATTGTCATATGGTTTCTTATGTTCGAGTAATAATCCATTCACAATGCAGAATATGAATCATAAACTTTGTTGAAAACCAACAAACTATAATCTCAGTCACTGAAGCAATTGCAATTTAACATAACATCAGAAAGAGTCTATGTCAGAGCTTAAAAGCATGTTCACATACTCAACTATCTTGTAGTCTCCTATAATTGCTAACACTCACGAAATACTTGTGGTTGTGGAGCTTCAGTCGGACACTGAGAAAGATAGGGGCTTATTGTATTGCCTCCCAACGTATTCACCTTTAGGTGATGTCAACAATAATAACCCATGCTAACTTACATCCAATTGGATATATATATCATGATCTTTCAAACACGAGGAGCTTGCCAAAGGATAAAATGAAAAGGGAAAGGTGAAGATCACCTTGACTCAAGCATAAAGCAAAAACATAAAGTAAAAGATAGGCCCTTCGCAGAGGGAAGCAGAGGTTGCCATGCGCTTTTATGGGTTGGATGCACGAAATCTTGATGCAAAAGAACGTCACTTTATATTGCCCCTTGTATGTGGACCTTTATTATGCAGTCCGTCGCTTTTATTACTTCCACAACTAGATCGTACAAAGCTTGTTTTCTCTGCACTAATTAGTCATGCATATTTAGAGAGCAATTTTTATTGCTTGCACCGATGACAACTTACTTGAGGGATCTTACTCAATCCATAGGTAGGTATGGTGGACTCTCATGGCAAAACTGGGTTTAAGGATATTTGAAAGCACAAGTAGTATCTCTACTTGGTGCAAGGAATTTGGCTAGCACGAGGGGGAAAGGCAAGCTCAACATGTTGGGAAGGTCAATGACAATATACTTTAACTGAGATGTGAGAAAACATAAACCATTACGTTGTCTTCCTTGTCCAACGTCAACTCTTTTAGCATGTCATACTTAATGAGTGCTCACAATCATAAAAGGTGTCCAAGATAACATATTTATATGTGAGCCTCTCTTTCCTTATTACTTCCTATTAATTGCAACGATGACCAAAACCATGTTTATCAACTCTCAACAACTTTTATGCCTCATACTTTCTATGTGTGTAGTCATTACTTTCCATAAGATCAATATGAACGCTTTGTTCCCTTTTTTATTCTTTTTCTTTCTTTTATTCACTCAAGATCATGGCAAAATAATCAGGCCCTTGACTCAACACTAATCTTTATTATATAGCTCACAGACTCGATTACATAGAGGGATCATAAAGCAAACTCAAAACTAGATCATGCCATAAACTTTATTCTACTAGATCAAGATACTACGAATAGGATCGAACTAAGAAAAACGGTAAAGATAGGAGATGTGGTTGTGATACGATACCGGGGCACCTCCCCCAAGCTTGGCAGTTGCCAAGGGGAGTGCCCATACCCATGTGATTATGTCTTCTTCTTTGTTATTGGTGAAATATTCTTGGCGATGATGCCCTTCAGGATACGATTCTGCTCCTCGAGCTTATTGACTTGCTGCTTGAGGTCCATTATTTCCTTGCGAAGCTTTCCTGTAGCAGCTAAGGCTCCTTGCACCCAAGGGTGTTGCATAGCTGCGGGAGAACAAGTGACACTCCTCTCAATATTTTCATAAGAAAGAAATCTAACATTGGAAGGGATAACCGAGTTTGGAATAGCTGAGCTCTGTAGTTCCCCCATCGCGAACCCAGCTCGGAAGCGAGAAGTGACTTCTTGATCCTCCATGGCATCTACTCTCATCAAGTCAGCCTCCATCTCCTCCTCCGTTGCTGGCCCAAAGGGGTCATCTTCGCTATTCGCCCTTGGTTCCGGTGCCGGATTAGATACCCGGCTCTCCCCGACTGACTCTTGAGAAGACATCTTGCTCTGATCTGCAGCAGCAACAGCTCGAAACAAAACAGAGGATATTTGCGTGATATAGGAGTCAAAACCTTCGGGAGAATATATAATGAATTTTTACCGACCAAAATACGTATCGTGCAAGAAAACGGAGTCCGGAGCGCACATGAGGTGCCCACGAGGTAGGGGGCGCCCAGGGGGTACGGCGTGCCCTCCACCCTCGTGGGGCCCTCGTGTCCTTCCCGGACTGCTACTTATTTTTCTATTTTTCTAAATATTCCAAAACGGAGAAATATTGCCTTAAAAATTGTTTTGGAGTCGGTTTACTTACCGTACCACATACCTATTCCTTTTTGGAGTCTGAAACGTTCCGGAAATTGTCCCTTATGTATTCCTCCGGGGTTACGGTTTCAATAACAATGGTTTCAACATTTATAGGATTACCTGAGATATAGTGTTTGATTCTTTGAAAGTTTACCACCTTCGGATTTGTGCCTTCGAAGTTGTTGATTTTTATGGCACCGGAACGATAGACCTCCTCGATAACGTCGGGGCCTTCCCATTTAGGGCTAATTTGGCTGTCGGGGATGAAACACCCAGGGAAATAAGCGCCTAGGTGGATTTTCCCATGGCACAAGGGATCCTTGGGAGAGATCGTCCCAGGTGGGAAAATGTACCTTCTGCTATTTGGAAACCACAGGGAAGGAGCACGGTCGTCGCCCCCAGCGCCATCACCTCTCTGTCGCGAAGCTAGAGCGAGCGAGGGTTTCTTCCCCGATCTCGTGACTAGAGGAAATCGCTCCCAGGGAAGGGCCGTGGAAAGGGCCAGGGACCCTCCCCATCTGGACAACCAAATGGGTCGGTCGGCTCCCCAGGATCAATTCGGCCCGCGGTTTCTTCAGCCAGGGAAAGGGCCGGGATCCCCTCGGGATCCCTTGCATCCAAATTAGCCCTTAGAGAGAAGTTTTCCTGCAAAAAATCTTATGTGCAGTTCTATCTCCAGCGTGGTGTCCTCCATAAGCTTCGGAGTGACACTTGCGTAGGATCTGTTCCTGTTCATGCTCAGGTACACAATGTCTAATAACACCATGTACTCCTTCTTTGTAAAGATGTGGGTCATCCCAAAAGTAATGTCTCAAATCATAGAAAAACTTTTTGTTTTGCTGGTATGTGAAACTAGGGGGTATAAATTTAGCAACAATGTAATTAGCATAATCAGCATACCATGGAGTACTACGAGAAGTATTTACGACATTTAATTTCTCATCAGGAAAGCTATCATCGATGGGTAGTGGGTCATCAAGGACATTTTCTAACCTAGACAAGTTGTCTGCAACGGGGTTCTCAGCTCCCTTTCTATCAACAATATGCAAATCAAATTCTTGTAGCAAGAGAACCCATCTAATAAGTCTAGGTTTAGCATCTATCTTTTCCATAAGATATTTAATAGCAGCATGATCAATGTGAATAGTTACTTTACAATCAACAATATAAGGTCTGAACTTATCACATGCAAATACAACTGCTAAAAATTCCTTTTCAGTAGTAGCATAGTTTCTTTGAGCATTGTCTAGAGTCTTACTAGCATAATGGATAACATTTAATTTCTTATCAACTCTTTGCCCTAGAATAGCACCTACAACATAATCACTAGCATCACACATAATTTCAAAGGGTAAATTCCAATCAGGTGGCTGAACAATAGGTGCAGAGATCAATGCTTTATTAAGTATTTCAAATGCTTCTACACAATCATCATCAAAGACAAATGGTATATCTTTTTGTAATAAATTAGTCAGCGGCCGAGAAATTTTTGAGAAGTCCTTAATGAACCTCCTATAAAATCCGGCGTGACCAAGGAAACTTCGTATACCTTTGATGTCCTTGGGACATGGCATCTTTTCAATAGCATCAACCTTGGCTTTATCAACTTCAATACCTCTTTCAGAAACTTTATGCCCCAAGACAATACCTTCATTAACCATAAAGTGGCACTTTTCCCAATTCAAGACAAGATTAGTTTCTTCACATCTCTGCAAAACTCGATCAAGATTGCTCAAGCAATCATCAAAAGAGGATCCATAGACGGAAAAGTCGTCCATGAAAACCTCACAAATCTTTTCACAAAAGTCAGAGAATATAGCCATCATGCATCTTTGAAAGGTAGCAGGTATATTACATAAACCAAAAGGCATACGTCTATAAGCAAAAGTACCAAAAGGGCATGTAAAAGTAGTCCTTTATTGATCCTTAGCCGACACAGGTATTTGAGAGAAACCAGAATAACCATCTAGAAAACAATAATGTGTATGTTTGCATAATCTCTCTAACATTTGATCAATAAAAGGTAAGGGGTAATGATCTTTCTTAGTAGCTTTATTTAATTTGCAGAAATCAATTACCATCCTATAACCTGTAATAATTTTTTGCGGAATCAATTCATCTTTATCATTAGGAACGACAGTAAGACCTCCCTTCTTAGGGACACAATGAATAGGACTTACCCACTGACTATCAGCAACGGGATAAATTATACCTGCCTCCAGAAGCTTTAGTATTTCTTTCCTTACCACTTCTTTCCTGCCTTCATTGATGACCACGAACTGGTTTGGCATCTTCTTCCAAATTTATTTTATGTTGGCATAGAGTGGGACTAATGCCCTTAAGATCATCAAGAGTATATCCAATAGCAGCACGGTGCTTCTTCAGAGTTTTCAATAATCTTTCTTATTCATGCTCTGAAAGGTTAGCACTAATAATAACAGGATACATTTTCTTTTCATGAAGATAGGCATATTTAAGATTATCAGGCAACGGTTTAAGCTCAAACACGGGATCACCCTTGGGTGGAGGAGGATCCCCTAGGATTTCAACAGGCAGATTGTGTTTCAGAATAGGTTCCTGTTTAAAGAATACTTCATCTATTTCCCTTCTTTCATTCATAAACATATCATTTTCATGGTCTAGAAAATAATGTTCTAGAGGATCACTAGGAGGTACGGCAATAGAAGCAAGACCAATGATTTCATCCTTACTAGGTAATTCTTCTTCACGGTGTTGTTTACTAAATTTAGAGAAATTAAACTCATGAATCATATCATCCAAGCCAATAGTAACAACATTCTTTTCGCAATCTATCTTAGCATTGACAGTATTCAAGAAGGGTCTACCAAATATAATGGGACAAAAGCTATCTTGTGGGGAACCAAGAACAAGAAAAGCAGCAGGATATTTAGTTTTCCCACACAAGACTTCAGCATCTCTAATAATTCCCACTGGTGAAATAGTATCTCTATTGGCAAGCTTAATTGTGACATCAATTTCTTCTAACTCAATAGGTGCAATATCATGCATAATTTCTTTATATAAATCAATGGGTATTGCACTAGCACTAGCAACCATGTCACATAAGCCATGATAACAATGATCTCCTATTTTAACAGAAATAACAGGCACGCCTACCACAGGTCTATGTTTATCTTTAGCACAAGGTTTAGCAATTCTAGCGGTTTCACCGCAGAACTGAATAACATGCCCATCAATATTATCAGACAAGAGATCTTTAACAATAGCAATATTAGGTTCTACTTTAACTTGCTCAGGATGTGTATAAGTTCTAATATTACTTTTACGAACCACAGTTGAAGCTTTAGCATGATCCTTCATTCTAACAGGAAAGGGTGGTTTCTCAACATAAGCAGTAGGAACAATAGGATCATTATAAGTTACAATATTTTCTTCAACTTTAATAGGTGCAGCTACTTTTACTTCTATGGGAGGATGATATTTAAATCACTTCTCCTTAGGGAGATCAACATAAGTAGCAAAAGATTCACAGAAAGAAGCTACTATCTCAGAGTCAAGTCCATATTTAGTGCTAAACTTACGGAAAATATCGTTATCCATAAAAGATTTAACACAATCAAACTGAGGTGTCATACCTGACTCCTTACCTTCGTCGAGGTCCCAATCTTCAGAGTTGCGTTTAATTCTATCCAATAAATTCCATCTGAATTCAATAGTCTTCATCATAAAAGAGCCAGCATAAGAAGTGTCGAGCATGGTGCGATTGTTTTCAGAAAGCCGAGCATAAAGATTTTGCATAATTGTTTCTCTTGAGAGCTCATGATTGGGGCATGAATACAACATTGATTTAAGCCTCCCCCAAGCTTGAGCGATGCTTTCTCCTTCGCGAGGCCAAAAATTATATATATAATTGCGATCACGATGAACAAGATGCATAGGATAATACTTTTGATAGAATTCCAATTTCAGTCTTCTATAGTTCCATGATCTCGTATCATCACATAGCCTATACCATGTCAATGCATCTCCCTTCAAAGATAAAGGGAAGGCCTTCTTCTTAACAATATCATCGGGTATACCTGCAAGCTTAAATAATCCACAAACTTCATCCACATATATTAGGTGTTCATTAGGACGCTTTGTTCCATCTCCTACAAAAGGATTAGCTAGCAGTTTTTCCATCATACCCGAAGGAAATTCAAAGGGAATATTTTCATATTCATTTTCAGTAGGTTCAGTAGGTTGAGGAGAAACTCTTTGCTCTATTGGCCGGGGTGAAGATACCCCAAACAAGCCCCTCAGAGGATTACTTTCCACAGTAACAACTGACAGTAAATTTCAGCACACTATATAAATTTTTCCTTACCAAATTCCACCTACCAAAGGCGCTTCACTCCCAGGCAACGGCGCCAGAAAAGAGTCTTGATGACTCACAAGTATAGGGGATCTATCGTTGTCCTTTCGATAAGTAAGAGTGTCGAACCCAACGAGGAGCAGAAGGAAATGATAAGCGGTTTTCAGCAAGGTATTCTCTGCAAGTACTGAAATAAGTGGTAACAGATAGTTTTGTGATAGGATAATTTGTAACGAGCAACAAGTAATAAAAGTAAATAAAGTGCAGCAAGGTGGCCCAATCCTTTCTGTAGCAAAGGACAAGCCTGGACAAACTCTTATAAAAGGAAAAGCGCTCCCGAGGACACATGGGAATATCATCAAGCTAGTTTTCATCACGTTCATATGATTCGCGTTCGGTACTTTGATAATTTGATATGTGGGTGGACCGGTGCTTGGGTGCTGTTCTTAATTGAACAAGCATCCCACTTATGATTAACCTCTATTGCAAGCATCCGCAACTACAACAAAAGTATTAAGGTAAACCTAACCATAGCATGAAACATTTGGATCCAAATCAGCCCCTTACGAAGCAACGCATAAACTAGGGTTCAAGCTTCTGTCACTCTAGCAACCCATCATCTACTTATTACTTCCCAATGACTTCCTCTAGGCCCAAATAATGGTGAAGTGTTATGTAGTCGACCTTCACATAACACCACTAGAGGCTAGACAACATACATCTCATCAAAATATCGAATGAATACCAAATTCACATGACTACTAATAGCAAGACTTCTCCCATGTCCTCAGGAACAAACGTAACTACTCACAAAGCATATTCATGTTCATAATCAGAGGGGTATTAATATGCATAAAGGATCTGAACATATGATCTTCCACCAAATAAACCAACTAGCATCAACTACAAGGAGTAATCAACACTACTAGCAACCTACTAGTACCAATCCCGGACTTGGAGACAAGAATTAGATACAAGAGATGAACTAGGGTTTTGAGAGGAGATGGTGCTGGTGAAGATGTTGATGGAGATTGCCCTCTCCTGATGAGAGGAGTGTTGGTGATGATGATGGCGATGATCTCCCCCTCCCGGTGGGAAGTTTCCCCGGAAAAACAGCTCTGCCGGAGCCCTAGATTGGTTCTGCCAAGGTTCCGCCTCGTGGCGGCGGAGTTTCGTCCCGAAAGGTTGCTTCTCTTTTTTTTCTGGACGAAAGACTTCATATAGAAGAAGATGGGCGTTGGAGAGCCACCAGGGGGCCCACGAGGTAGGGGGGCGCGCCGTAGGAGGGGGGCGCGCCCCCACCCTCGTGGACAGGGTGTGGGCCCCCTGGCCTTCACCTTTGGCGAGGATTTTTTATTATTTATTGTAAGATATTCCGTAGAGTTTCAGGACTTTTGGAGTTGCGCAGAATAGGCCTCTAATATTTGCTCCTTTTCCAGCCCAGAATTCCAGCTGCCGGCATTCTCCCTCCTTATGTAAACCTTGTAAAATAAGAGATAATAGGCATAAGTATTGTAACATAACGTGTAATAACAGCCCATAATGAAATAAATATTGATATAAAAGCATGATGCAAAATGGACGTATCAATAGGAAGGGACGAAGCTCCTCTCTGCAGTTATGTGTTAGCAACTCTAAGAGATGTTTGAATCTAGCCAGCCATCCCCCGAAGGAATGCTGAATCCCTCTGAAGTGTTGCTGTTATAAGTTGTTCCCTATCTTTAGTTATGGATATGGAACACGAATACCAAAAAATTAGCTGTACTTGCTGCTCATGGAGATGGGGAACCTCCTAAACCCTCGATGATCATTATGTGAAAAATATTATGTACTACTTTGATAATCCTGAGAAAACCCCATTCAACTTTATAATGGGAGTAATGTTGGATCAACGTGAATACTTTAGGGATTATCGCTTGACACAAAAATGGAAACTATTATGGGATCAAGTTAATATGTTGCGTTGGTATGCTCGGGATCTATGCTTGAGATATGATTATAATTGTTGCTCTAGGATGAAGGCTTCACACCTTCCCTTTTCATGCAAATTTAACGATAATAAAACCTTAGCTTCTTATGCTAGAGGTATATATGATTACTATGATGTTGAACAAATTGAAGAATTTGTTGCTTTTAAGGCTGCCTATGAGATTGAATCCTTGTTTGAAAAGTTTGAAGCTTTTGATGATGATGTTTATAGGCCTGAAAATTATGCTATATTGAAATATTGCTATGAGAATTATGAATATAATTACAATATTGATGCATTTATTAAGGAAGTCTCCGCTGTACAAGAAGAGACTAATATTTTGCAGGAAGCTATGGAAGAAGAAATTGATGAAACTGTGAGCTCATAAAAGATGATGAGGAGAGCGAAGAACAAAAGGAGGAAGAGCGGATTGATCACCCGTGCCCACCTTCTAATGAGAGTAACTCTTCAACTCATACATTGTTTAATTCCCCTTCGTGCTTACCGAAGGATGATTGCTATGATCCCGTTGATTCTCTTGAAATATCCCTTTTTGATGATGCTTGTGGCCAAGATGCCAATATGAATTATGCTTATGGAGATGAACTTGCTATAGTTCCTTATGTTAAACATGAAATTGTTTCTATTGCACCCACGCATGATAGTCCTATTATCTTTTTGAATTCTCCCAACTACACTATATCGGAGAAGTTTGTGCTTATTAAGGATTATATTGATGGGTTGCCTTTTACCATTGCACATGATGATTTTGATGAATGTAATATGCATTTGCTTGCTGCTCCTACTTGCAATTATTATGAGAGAGGAACTATATCTCCACCTCTCTATGTTTCCAATACGATAAAATTGCAAGAATCTGCTTATACTATGCATTGGCCTTTACTTGGTATGCATGAATTGTTCTTTTATGACATGCCGATGCATAGGAAGAGAGTTAGACTTCGTTATTGCTTGATTTATGTTACTTTGTGCTCACTACTAAATGCCAAAGCATTCTTAATTAAAATTGGCTTTGATATACCTTGGGATCCGGGTGGATCCATTACTTGAGCACTTTATGCCTAGCTTAATGGCTTTAAAGAAAGCGCTGCCAGGGAGACAACCCGGAAGTTTTAGAAAGTCATTTATTTCTGTTGAGTGCTTTTATATAGTTTAAAAACAAAAAAATAAAGAGGGGAACCTAAAAAACTTTTCAAAAAGGAAAGTGAAAGTAAGAAAGACAAGCATTGTTGAAGTGGGAGAGCTCCTTGAACTTTGTTCATGCTCATGGAAAATTTGTGAATCTTGATTACAGAAACTTTTCATCAAAAATAATTATCCCCTTCTACAATTCCATTGTGTTATAAAAATAATGTGCCAAGGTTTGCCTTAAGGATGTTTACAATGCTTGTTGGTTTGTACGGTGCAGGACAGAAACTTTGGCTGTAGTGCGCGATTTTACATTTTTAACTGGAATGCCAAATGGTTCTGATTCCTTTTGAAATGTCTGTATGTACAACGTGTTTATTTTTCCTAATTTTGGTAGAATTTTTGGGGTACCAGAAGTATGGTGAATGTTCTGATTGCTACAGACTGTTCTGTTTTAGACAAATTCTGTTTTTGATGCATAGTTTGCTTGTTTTGATGAAACTATCAATTTATATCAGTGGATTAAGCCATGTAAAAGCTATATTACAGTAGACACAATGAAAAAACAAAATATGATTTGGTTTTCTACAGTACTTAGAGTTGTGATTTGCTTTATTATACTAACGGATCTTACCGAGTTTTCTGTTGAAGTTTTGTGTGGATGAAGTGTCTAATCGAGGATGTCTCGATATGAGGAAAAGGAAGAGAGGCAAGAGCTCAAGCTTGGGGATGCACGAGGCACCCCAAGTAAATATTCAAGGAGACTCAAGCGTCTAAGCTTGGGGATGCCCCGGAAGGCATCCCCTCTTTCTTCAACAAGTATGGGTATGTTTTCGGATTCGTTTCGTTCATGCGATTGTGCAAGTCTTGGAGCGTCTTTTGCACTTAGTTTTCACTTTTGTTTTATGCACCATGCTGGTATGAGATAGTCCTTGGTTGATTTATAGAATGCTCATTGCACTTCACTTATATCTTTTGAGTATGGATTTATAGAATGCTTCATGTGCTTCACTTATACCATTTGAAGTTTGGATTGCCTGTTTCTCTTTACATAAAAAACCGCCATTTGTAGAATGCTCTTTTGCTTCACTTATATTTGTTAGAGCGTGGGCATATCTTTTGTAGAAAGAATTAAACCCTCTTGCTTCACTTATATCTATTTAGAGAGATGACATGAATTGGTCATTCACATGGTTAGTCATAAAATCCTACATAAACTTGTAAGATCGCTGAATATGATATGTTTGATTCCTTGCAATAGTTTTGCGATATAAAGATGGCGATATTAGAGTCATGTTAGTGGGTAGTTGTGGATTGTAGAAATACTTGTGTTGGAGTTTGTGATTCCCGTAGCATGCACGTATGGTGAACCGTTATGTAACGAAGTCGGAGCATGAGGTATTTATTGATTGTCTTCCTTATGAGTGGCGTTCGGGGACAAGCGATGGTCTATTCCTACCAATCTATCCCCCTAGGAGCATGCGTAGTAGTACTTTGCTTCGAGGGCTAATAAACTTTTGCAATAAGTATATGAGTTCTTTATGACTAATGTTGAGTCCATGGATTATACGCACTCTCACCCTTCCATCATTGCTAGCCTCTTCGGTACCGTGCATTGCCCTTTCTCACCTCGAGAGTTGGTGCAAAATTCGCCGGTGCATCCAAACCCCGTGATACGATACGTTCTATCACACATAAGCCTCATTATATCTTCCTCAAAACAGCCACCACACCTATCTATTATGGCATTTCCATAGCCATTCCGAGATATATTGCCATGCAACTTCCATCATCATCATATACATGACTTGAGCATTTATTGTCATATTGCTTTGCATGATCGTAAGATAGCTAGCATTATGTTTTCATGGCTTGTCCATTTTTTGATGTCATTGCTACGCTAGATCATTGCACATCCCGGTACACCGCCGGAGGCATTCATATAGAGTCATATCTTTGTTCTAGTATCGAGTTGTAATATCGAGTTGTAAGTAAATAGAAGTGTGATGATCATCATTAATAGAGCATTTTCCCAAAAAAAAGAAAAAAAATAAAAAAAAGAAAAAAAGAAAAAAAGAGAGGCCAACGAAGCCTAAATAAAAAATGGGGCCAAAGAAGCCCGCAAAAATATATAAAAAGGGACAATGCTACTATCCTCTTTTTCCACACTTGTGCTTCAAAGTAGCACCATGTTCTTCATATAGAGAGTCTCTTATGTTTTCACTTTCATATACTAGTGAGAATTTTTCATTATAGAACTTGGCTTGTATATTCCAACGATGGGGTTCCTCAAAATGCCCTAGGTCTTCGTGACCAAGCAAGTTGGATGCACACCCACTTAGTTTCTTTTGTTGAGCTTTCATACACTTATAGCTCTAGTGCATCCGTTGCATGGCAATCCCTACTCCTCGCATTGACATCAATTGATGGGTATCTCCATAGCCCGTTGATTAGCCGCGTCGATGTGAGACTTTCTCCATTTTTGTCTTCTCCACATAACCCCCATCATTATTCTATTCCACCTAAAGTGTTGTGTTCATGGCTTACGCTCATGTATTGCGTGAGGGTTGAAAAAGCTGAAGCGCGTTAAAAAGTATGAACCAATTGCTTGGCTTGTCATCGGGGTTGTACATGATGTGAATATTTTGTGTGGTGAAGATGGAGCATAGCCAGACTATATGATTTTGTAGGGATAACTTCTTTGGCCATGTTATTTTGAAAAGACATGATTGCTTTATTAGTAGGCTTGAAGTATTATTGTTTTTATGTCAAATGATAGACTATTGCTTGGAATCACTCGTTTCTTAATATTCATGCCATGATTAGACATATGATCAAGATTATGCTAGGTAGCATTCCACATAGAAAACTATCTTTTTTATCATTTACCTACTCGAGGACGAGCAGGAATTAAGCTTGGGGATGCTGATACATCTCCATCGTATCTATAATTTTTGATTGTTCCATGCCAATATTCTTCAACTTTCATATACTTTTGGCAACTTTTTATACTATTTTCGGGACTAACATATTGATCCAGTGCCCAGTGCCAGTTTTAGTTTGTTGCATGTTTTATGTTTCGCAGAAACCCCATATCAAACGGAGTCCAAACGGGATAAAAACGGACGGAGAATTATTTTGGAATTTTTGTGATTTTTGGGGAGTAAAATCAACGCGAGACGGTGCCCGAGGGAGCCAGGAGATAGGGGGCGTGCCCCAGGGAGGCAGGCGCGCCCTGGACTCTACTGCCCCCCCCCCCCGTAAGGCGGTTGACGCTCTTCTTTTGCCGCAAGAAAGCTAATTTTATGAGAAAGATCCGGGCGAAAGATTCACCCCAATCGGAGTTACGGATCTTCGGATATAAAAGAAACGGTGAAGGGCAGAATCAAAAAAGCGCAGAAACAGAGAGATAGATCCAATCTCGGAGGGGCCCTCGCCCCTCCCAAGCCATGGGAGCCAAGGACCAGAGGGGAAACCCTTCTCCCATCTAGGGAGGAGGTCAAGGAAGAAGAAGAAGAAGGGGGCCTCTCTCCCCGTTGCTTTCGGTGGCGCCGGAGCGCTGCCGGGGGCCATCACCATCACCGCGATCTTCACCAACACCGCCGTCATCTTCACCAACATCTCCATCACCTTCCCCCTTCTATATTCAGCGGTCCACTCTCCCGCAACCCGCTGTACCCTCTACTTGAACACGGTGCTTTATGCTTCATATTATTTTCCAATGATGTGTTGCCATCCTATGATGTCTGAGTAGATTTTCGTTGTCCTCTCGGTGATTGATGAATTGCTATGATTGGTTTGAGTTGCATGTTTTATTATTCGTGCTGTCCTATGGTGCTCTCCGTGTTGCGCAAGCGTGAGGGATCCCCGCTGTAGGGTTTGCAATATGTTCATGATTTGCTTATGGTGGGTGGCGTGAGTGACCGAAGCACAGACCCGAGTAAGTAGGTTGTTTGCGTATGGGATAAAGGGGACTTGATACTTTAATGCTATGGTTGGGTTTTACCTTAATGAATCTTTAGTAGTTGCGGATGCTTGCTAGAGTTCCAATCATAAGTGCATATGATCCAAGAAGAGAAAGTATGTTAGCTTATGCCTCTCCCTCAAATAGAATTGCAATAGTGATTATCGGTCTAGTAACGTAGTCAATTGCTTAGGGACAATTTCACAACTCCTACCACCACTTTTCCACACTCGCTATATTTACTTTATTGCATCTTTATCTAAACAGCCCCTACGCTTTATTTACGTGTTCTTTATTATCTTGCAAACCTATTCTATCACAGCTAAAAGGTACTTCTAGTTTCATACTTGTTCTAGGTAAAGCGAACGTCAAGCGTGCGTAGTGTCGTATTAGTGGCCGATAGGACTTGAGAGAGTATTTGTTCTACCTTTAGCTCCTCGTTGGGTTCGACACTCTTACTTATCGAAAGAGGCTACAACTATCCCGTATACTTGTAAGGTGCATGGCATGAGAATATAACTGTTTATTCAATTGAAACTGAAATCAACATAGAGCAAGTTACAACAGCAAACACGTTAAAGAAACAGGTTTAAAACATACCTGTTGCACCATTGGAGTTTCAATTGCATCCTTCAAATTTGAAATTAGTTGGTATGAGTAAATACAGTGATGCAAGAGCAAAGTAGGATGAACCATAGTTACGGAACCTGACCTGAGAAAAATTCTTCTTCTGCTTTAAGCGCTGACTTGGGGTTCGGAGTGGTGGTCCTCGTGCTTTGGGCACTGCAGTTGCCTTACTAACTGCTCGTGTTTTGGTGCTCTGTGGTGGAGATGGTGCTGTGTCAACGGGAACTGGGTTACTATCTGCTGGGGTTGGTGTTAGAAGGGGTGTAGCTGGTTCTCTGTCTAACTGGATAGGGGTACAATCTGCGTGAGTCTGGGTTATGTGTGGTGGGACTGGTTCTTGGGAAAGTACAACCGTGGTTCTATCTCCATCGACAGGTAGCATGATCTTTTCTGAAGACCGTGTTTTTACTCCCACAGATACTACCATCACCCCCTCCAATTGAAATGGCTGATAAACAAGAAAAGTAATTGAATGTACAGACATTGTAAGATAGACAGGTGCAATGGATAGTAGGGAAGAAAACAGGGCATGAAATAATTCATATTTATGTTGTCTAACCAAACAGAATAGCAGGACATAATTTCACATATATGATGGCTAATTAAACAGGATAGCATGACACAATTTCACATGTATGATGGCTAACTAAATAGGATAGAATGACATACTTCAAATATGATGACTATGTAAGCAGGATGACATGATATAACTATACGACGTGTCTATTAAAGTGGTTGGCATGCCATAAATCACAAACATGCCGTCGATGGAAACATGATGGCATGATATAATTCACGGATAGAATGACATAATTCAAAATATGATGACTATGTGAACAGGATGAGATGATTGTCAGGACCGGTTTTCCCAATAAAACATTTATTGAGAAACCGACCCTTATATCGGACCAACATAGAAGAATCCTTCTCACTGGTAGAAAAATCCTTGATACAGAAATCCAAGTACTAATCTTACACAGGGTTGAGCTGAGGCCGCTCAACAATTTATTACAAGCACGCCGATATAATACATAAAGGCGGATATGACACAAGGGGTATGGTGGCATAACTACTGACTCGTAATAAAAGTGGTGGTGGATATGTCACAGTGGAGTGGGTGACATGACTCCTAAATCTTACAACTCATCGAGCGCCGGAGTGGGGCTCGATGACTCTTATTCTGGGTAGTGGAAGCGTATATAATACAAGTGACCAAATCCAGGATCGCACGGGACTGACTGGGACTCCTCTAGGCGTCGGACTCGCTATCGAACTCTTCATCCATGAGATCGCCTTCGTCAACATCTGGCCAAATCAACAAGCCAGGTGAGTACATTGAATGTACTCGCAAGACAGTTTGGACATAAGATATAACAAATGCAAACATGATGCACATGAACAGATTAGTAATGCGCACTCAGATAATAAAATTGCACTGCATGTAAAATAAAAAGGAAGTCAGGCGGTAGTCCTCCCGAAATCCCATAAAAATAACTGGAGACCAATCGGGTGTCTGAAGCGACGCCTCGAAAGGAAAAAAATAAATTAACAATGCCGTAGTCGGGCGTCAGGGCGACGCCACATAAAGGGCTTATATTCGAATATAATCGACAGTGCGTGCCGTCGGACGTCTGAGCGACATCACATAAAGGGCTTATATCAACAGTAAATAGCAAGAGTGCCACAGTTGGACGTCTGAGCGACATCACATAAAGGGCTTATATCAAAAATAAATAACAAGAGTGCCACAGTCGGACGTCTAAGCGACATCACATAAAGGGCTTATATCAAAAGTAAATAACAAGAGTGCCACAGTCGGACATCTGAGCGACATCACATAAAGGGCTTATATCAAAAGTAAATAACAAGAGTGCCACAGTCGGACGTCTGAGCGACATCACATAAAGGGCTTATATTTCATTATTCGAGTTCAAGTAGCTCATGCAATTAAATCCTCTCAAAGAAATACTCATGTACGTAGTAATAAACTGGTTAGTCCATCCACAGGAATAACATTCAACCAGGTTTACCACTCATGTTTGTTTACCGGGGATTTTCACTGAGACTGACACAGAGACTGACGCTAGGACGGACATTGAGACTGATAATGATACTGACATGGATAAGCTGACCAAGATCCTTGACCATGGACACAGTTACTCGGATGGGTTTTTGACTCTGCAGAGTTTGTACTATTTAACCACAGCCAACGGATTTCAGTAGTCACGAAGGACTGGTTCCGTTTACGGTATTTTAGGAGAAACACATCTAACTAGTACACACCCATTCCACATTCCGCTGCCAGGAATCACCCTAGGCAACATTCAAGAAAAACCTTAAGGCGGGGAGGCTACAACCTCGCGTAGCATGGGATCAAATTTATACCGCGCGCTCTAAGGGGTGCCCCCCTCTCGGTCCCAACCGGAAACACCCATGCCCCCTGACCGGATGATAGGCTTTAATCCAGGGCCATGGTACCCTCATCCCGGTCCCTCTCTTTGGTGTGTACGAGGAAAGAGGTTTGCAACTTACTAAACCGTATTCTTTGCAGAAAACATGTGGTAGCACAAAAAGGAAACGGATGGTAACATGGTTTGATCCACGTTAACACTGGAGTTTAACGGTCGACATAAGACTGGTATGCTTCAACAATACCATCTTACCACCTTTCATGTCACCACATGATTATGTTACCTCTCACCAAAAGATCACATCAAGTTTCGAAGCATACTAGTAGTTGCCTTGCATGCAACATAACATCCACTGATGCTCACATAAATATGCCATGAACTAACTATTCAAGCAAACATGCAAAACACTCATCATATCAAAGGTTCAAACATGCTAGCCTGGTTCGGAGTAGTCGGAGTCTAGCTCGGCGAAGTTCGCGGCTCCGTCACCTCCTCCGGTATCTACGTTATAAAAAGAACGCGAACTAACGTGAATACCAAGTGTGCATAAAAGTTTTCCCAATATTTTTCAAATAAATACAATAACAAACTAGACAAAAAAATAAAACTGACAGAAAAAGAATCAACTAAAAAGCATCTTTGGTTTAAAAGATATAAAGGTTTTAGTCCAAGGACTAATCTGTGATGAAACAGAAAAGAACCAGGGGCCAGTTTGAAAAAGCAGAAAACGTTTCAGTTAGAAATACGCCAGCCCCGAAGGAAAACACACTTTGCCCGAAGGCGTCTTCAGAAAACGATTCAAATAGAAGAGGAGAGGCTGACGGGGGGTCCCACCCGTCGGGTTTAAACTCTAAAACATAACTCGCCGGCGCCGAGGCTCGCGGTGGTCGCCGGCGTTGATGCACGGCGAGGCAGGGGGGTCGGAGGGTACCTACGGGTTCACGGAGTCCTTCCGCGTCGGTGGGTGGTGGACTTGGCCGTCGGCGAGCACCACGTCGATGGTGGCCTTCACTCCGGCGGACGGCGGTTCGGGCAAGGATGAATCTCTCCGACGGGAGCTGCAACCTTCAAATTAGGGCGCGGGTTAGAAGAGTGGATGCACTAGGATGCTACTGGCATGGTTTGAGAGGCGGGAGTGCACGCACTTGAGCGAATCTTGCCGGAGCCCGAGGCGGATCGGGGCAGCCGGAGTCGGGGAAGAAGACCACCCCGAGGTCTTCCCAGTGGCGGGGCGTGGTTCTGGTGAGGTGGAGTGATGGTGCATGTTCAAGATCGAGCTCGGGGTCTCCTTTTATAGCCACTCCGAGGCGGTTTCCGTGAGCGTGATTTCTCCGGTGAGGATTACAGCGAGGTAGAGGTCGGACGAGAGGTTTAGGGGGCTGGGCAGCAGCGGATTGGTTCACTGACTCCATTTCTCAGCTAATCACGGTCGGACTTGGGCGATACTCCAGCCCTCGACGGAACGGCCTCACGGACTCGTCGGCGTCAGTGGGCGTGCTCTGCGCCACTCAGGCCACGGCGACGGTTCTGCAGCGCGTCCAGAGGAGAGGATGGCCACGCGGAGGCTCCCGGTGGTGTGGGCGGTGCTGGACGGCGCCGTCCCTCGCTGCGCCTCTCTGGCAGCCGCAGCGGGTGCTGCTGCCGCCGCTCACGGGGATGGTGTTCCTCCTGCCAGCTCACCGCCGATGCTCGCGCCCGTCCAGGCGACCGTGCGGCGCGGTGGACAAGAGGAAGAAGCAGGGAGCAAGAGGCCAGCGCGAGTACTGGCGAGATGGACGCCGGGTTCTGAAGAAAACGACACTTGTGACTGAACTGAACACTGAACTTTCTGAATTTGTATAGAAACAATGCATGCCACCTGTTCGATGAAATGATTCTGGCATGTGGAAAAATTTTCTGGAGCTGATCTTTGGTGGAGAGGTCTCTTGATGCATCTGGAGGCCTCATGATTTTTCTCAGAATTTTTGGAGAAGAAAAATAATGAATTTCACCAAAAATGACAAATCTGGTCCAAACTTGCAGCAAGCAAATTTTGAAAATTTTGAACTGTGGACCAGTGGATCTTAATGGATCTTGGTTGAGGGTTTGAAGGACTAGCCAGTGAAACTTGTTTGGAATCAAAACTCAAAGGAATTCTAGTGGTTCCTTTGTAAATCACTAAGGGCCAAAATAAGAGACAGAAAAGATTTTTGATTAAAAAAGTAATTAGGGATAAATTCAAGGGGGAGTTAAACTTGCTGGATATGAAGCTTGACTTGACACAAAGTGGGAAGATGGCTTTTGGGAGAGAGATTTCATCTTAGGTCATGGCAAGAGGAAATTTTTGAAAGGGGAAGGATCGATCCATAAGTCATAGGGTTAATTTTTAAAAGAAAAGATTTCAAAAACCTTCCCAAAGAAAGTAGTTGTGTTGAGTCAACACAAAAATGAAAAGCCCTCAAGACCAAAGTAAAAGTTGAGAGAGAAACATAAGATACTTGTCTTAAAGGTTTTGAGAAGGAGAGGTTTTTTTAAAACAAAAATTTAAATAACCTCCTTCCCATGAAAAAGGAAATTAATAAGACCAAATAAAAAAAATTGGAGTGTTACAATGATATAACTATATTATGTCTTTAGAAAATGGGTTGGCATGCCATAATTCAGATACATGCTGTCTATGTAAACATCATGGCATGATATAATTCAAATATATGATTTATATACTAAGGAAGTGAGCAGAGGGCAATCGCATATATGATGTGTCAACTAAGGAGATGGCATTCAATATCGTGTATATGATGTAAAAACTAAGCATTGCAATACAACATATGCATGATATGAGTAATATAACCCTGCCAAGTTTGAGCATACACCTCAGGGGGATAATAGGACTGGTCATCTGCCTCTGAATCCTCCTCTGAAGAGCTATCTGTAACCAGCAAGATATTTGCTTCACCAGGTAGCATTGTCTGCTCTGAAGACCTTGTTTTCACTCCAGATTTCTCCATCACCAATTCAAATGGCTGATGCACAGGAAGAGCAGTTGAATATACAAACATTGTCGACAAAAGCAATGAGAAATACAAAAAAAGGACGGCATGATATAATTCACATATATGACGCTTGGCTAAACAGCATGGCATTGCATAATTCACATATATAATGCCTTGCAACAAGATAGCATTGCATAATTCACATATATAATGTCTTGCAACAAGATGGCATTGCATAATTCACATATATGGTAATTAGACACTAAACAGGTGGCATTCACACAAAAGCATGTCTAAACTAAGCAAATGACATAGCAATGCAAGATACCATACGCACGATATGAGCATAACAACCCTGCCAAGTTAGAGCATGCACCTCGGGGGGGGGGGGGATAGGATTGGTCATCTGTCTCTGAATCCTCCTCTGAGGAGCTATCTGTAACCAGCAAGGCATGCGCTTCGTCAGATAGCATTGTCTGCTCTGAAGACTTTGTTTCCACTCCAGATTTTTCCATGACCGTGCTGAATGGCTGATGCACAGGAAGAGTAATTGAATTTACTAAAATTGTTGGCAAATTTAACACGTAATGAAAAAATGATGTCATGATATAATTCACATATAAGATGACTGGCTAACCAGGGTGGCGTTGCAAAATTCACATATATGATGCCTGGCTAAACAAGATGGCATTGCATGATTCAAATATACGATAAAGAAACTAAACAGCTGGCATTAACACAAAGCATGTCTAAACTAAGCAGATGACATCTTTAATGTATACAGTAAGCAATGCAGGGCACCATATGCATGATATTACCAACATCAGCATGCCAAGTTAGAGAGAAGACCTCATGGGGTCAATAGGAGTGGTCTTCTGCTTCTGAATCCCCCTCAGAACAGTTATCTTCCTCTTGATTATGATCCAAAATGGGTGGAGGGGGTTGCCTTTGCGCCCACCATGGAGTGACGTCTGCATGAAATTTTATTGCCATGCAAGGCTTGTCTCTTTTGCTCTACATGTTCAGTTCCATTGTGTACAATAACTGACATGCATAGGAATAAAACATAGTGAGATTATGTAAGGAGTGCATGCACAAATCCAGAGTGATTGTAGCAAACTGTGGATAGACCCAAAACAAATGATAGCAGGCAGATAATAGCTTTAGTTAGAAAATACAGATAATGGCTCCTTTAATGTTTGTTTGCACCCAACATGAAACTCGTAGTAGACACTCGAGATTAACCAGATAGTAGACAGATAGTACTGATTCCTGCCCCAATATGTACCCCACAACCATTTAAAAACTCAAGTTTCAGCATAAGTTTGGACCTGAGTCGGAGCCTAATAGGTGAACACGACGATAAAGTAGCATGTCATCACATTAAGCGATGCATAACGTAAGCAGACACGGAAGGGTGCGACCTCTCTTGCGGACCCGTGTAGTCCTCAAGGTCATCTGCTCAGTTGATGATGGTAATGCAGTTGTCGTGGCTGCCAGCGGCGGGGAAGAAGATCTGAGGCGGCGAAAGACAGTCTGGAGAGCGGATCCCTGCTGTGGTGAACCCTTCTGTCGTTGGAGCAGCTGAGCTGGGGTGGAACACAGCACCGCAGGAGCAGGACAAACCACACAAGGTTTTCTTTGACACATATCTGTAATAGAAGTAATTGTGTAAGGGCTTGTTTGAATTTGAGGATTCAAACAATGGAGGGATAGGAAATAGACAGGAATAGGATAGGAATGCACGTGCAAAACAGAGAATTTAAAAACACAGGATTTCTGCCAATCTGGGTGTTTGGTTCACAAGAATTGGAAGATCACAGGATGCAAAGAAGATTGGTGAGAATAAGTCAAACCACAAGTAGTGTACAACCTCTTTGGCGAAGCCATGTCGATCTCAGCATGATTGGGTTGGCCGGTGAGGATGCTCCGGCTGACTTGGCTGTTGGAGGAGGGGAAGAAGATCTTAGGCGTATGGAGATGGAGCCCGAGGTACTGCTCCGCTATGATGGAGGGTTTCGTCGTTGGAGCAGCTCCGGTGAGTTGTACGACGCCGAGGCTGAAGCAGGACAAGAGAGACAACGTTAACCTGAGTGGAATTCTAATAGCATCTCCAATACATGACGTAAAATACATAACCACAAAGTGCTAGATGTATACATCAGCCACTCATCTCTGAACTTAACTGTTGAAACTGAATTTAACTGTCGAAACTTAACTTAACTGTCGAAACTGAATTTTGCTGTCGAAACTGAATTTTACTGTCGAAACTGAAAGCACTAGAGGTGAGGCTACACGTCAGTCAACCGACTTTTTCATCTCTGGTCAGTCAATTTTGTAGCCGTTGGATACGAAATCAAGGGCCTGCAGTTCATGTTCAACCTCCACCCCCTGAGCCGCCAGCCACCACCGGCCAAACAGCCGCCCCCCGCCGCCCGCAGCCGGCGGTGCGCCGCCCCGTCCGCCCCGAAAACACTCCCCACCGCCGGTCCGCCGCCGCCCCGGCCATCCCTTTAGGCCCCCCGTGTCGAGCTTTTTCTCTGGCGATCCCCACGCCACTGCCCTACCACTGCCGGCGACCACCACCCCCACCTTGAACCCTAAGATAGATAGTGGGGTACCTCTCCGGCAAGCCCCCCTCCCTGCTGCGGCTGGTTCTTCCTTAACTCCGGCGAGCCCCCCCACCCCCTGAAAATCGACTGAACCAAAAGTCGATTCAGTCGACTGAAGTGTAGCTAAATCGGAGTAGCATTGCAAGCAAGAGCAAGAGCGAGAGCAGCAGCGCGAGCAAGAGCAGACCAGGCAGGGGACCGAGAGCAAGAGCAGAGCAGAGCAGCAGCGCGAGCGAGAGCTAAAGAAGCAGCAGCTCCTACTAATGTGGACATCGCCGCCAAGGGAGCGACACCATGGACGAAGTGGCCGGCGACACCGCCGTGGATGGAGCCGCGCCGTGTCGGCTTGGGACCGAGCGCCGGCAGCACCGTGAGATCGAATCAAGAAGAAAATGCGGCGATTAGTGTACAACCTCTTTGGTGGCGCTGATTAGGCCGCAACTTCATCCGAGGAAATGGTGATGATGATGCTCTTCCGGTGGTGCAGGTGAAGTCGGCGGTGTGGGAATGGAGGTGGCGCGAAAGACGAGGGGAACGTCGGGGCAGCTCCTTGGAGGTGGAGGGCGGGGTGGCTGAACCGGCGGGACGACCAGATCGACGATGGATCCCCATCCGGTACGGTGGATGAGGGACGACGAGGTGTTGCTGTGGACGACATCGTCGGGGAAGAGGCTCCGGCTGGGAGGCGGACGGAGGAGGGTGTGGGGCTTTGCGGGTTTTGCTGGCCTCGGTGTACGAATGGGTGGGCGGATGGGATGGGAGTGGGGAACCATGGCTTAGGGTCGCGCTTGTCCGAAATGTGGGGTAAGTTACGAAAGTACCCCCACCGATTTGAGGCGGTTCTTTCGGTTCAGGGGTATCATGGGCATTTCGTGTGTCGGGATTTCACAGGAGGTGGGAGTTTTCGCGTGCGTTGTAATTTTGGAATAGCAAGGCGCGGGTTGAGATGGAGGGAGTTGTCGGAGCACAACGAGACAAAGATATATCTTAAATATTTCGGGCTAACAAGGCGCGGGTTGAAGAGGCGGGAGTTTCGCAGCACGATAGACAGAGACACTAGCTTGAAATTTCGGCATAACAAGGCGCGGCTTGAAATTTCGGGAGAACAAGCTTAACGTGTACCCAAAAAAATAAAATTTAGACTAGTATGATATACTACGTACAATGTGTTTAACACGCACAACACACACACAGACACCATTTAGACTAGTAAGGTACACGTGCATTGCACGCATGAGATTTGGCAGCCAAATTATGAATAAATACTATATTATAGCATGTAAGCTTTGAGTCATATATGCGTGATGTAGATGTTCATTTAATTCTTATAGTTCATTTCATTCAAAATCATCTAGTTTTTATAAGAACGCTAATCTATTAAGATTCACGGAATTGTGTGTTGTAAGGCATAGTAAAAACAAATCATGTAGAAAAACATTTGGGAAATTCTGGTACGGAAGATTCTAGAACAAAGAAGAAGTGCTTGTGTTTTGAGGTTTGTGCATTATGCTTAAGTTCAACCATAGAGTCTTCTAGATTGTACATGTGGCAAAATCTGGTGGAATCTAGATGATATCCAACGGCCAGTAGTGCTCAAATTTGCCAGCTCTGCACCATCGGATTGGCCTCATCCGACGACCATCTTTCAAAGTTAAAGTTATCCGCACACTATATAAAAAATAAAAAATATAATATATATAGGGGTATAGATATAGTTATGTGATGCGAAAGCCACCCATCATCTCCAATTAGAATAGTGTGTCCATGCACGGATGCAATGTGGCCAAACGATGTCTGCCATCGGTATCTCAAATTCAAACCAATCTGACCTTGTTCAATGTGTATACATTGCAACATGCTCGTTTCCAAACCACACCACGCACATCTTCGTTATATTCATGCATGCATGGGTTTCAAACATCATGATCTCTTATTCAAATATTTGAATTCAACTTTACATTGATTATGACCTCACCTAGTCTTTTACACCCACACATTGGTCTTCTCTTTATAATTGTACCACTAACTTTCTCTCGTGCATGCATGCACATACACTACCAGTCGGCATTATCCATCGCACACATGCAATCTTTTTCTTCAGGTCGGTCTCCCATGAAGGCACACACACACACACACATCCCCCTCTCCATCATATCGGGCATTCTTTATCTCTCACGTGCATGCACAACGATCGATGTTCCTCTATGTGTGTGTGTATATAGCTAGGTCTTTCATAGTTTTCCACATAAACCGATCAATCTATATATCTAGTGAGGTCTCACCCTCTTTCCCACGTCCACATCGATCTATCTATACCTCTCTATATAGGATTACATATATAGCTAATACACCCACATTAATTATATATCCAACGCCCCCCCTCTCATCATCCATGCCTTCCGCTTCATCTCTCAGACGCGCGCACAATGGCGAAGACAGGGGCAGCAAGGGCACTGCACCCCCCTAACATCACTATATATCGAGGCTAATATGAATGTGATCATTAGACAATTGCTGGTAAAAATGGTTTAAGTTGATGAATTGGCCCTCCTCGTAAAGGATTAGCAATGCTTGGCCCCCTAGCTCATGGGACATTTTTCATGCCTCCGCCACTGCACGCAACAGTGCACGTTTTCGCCCCCTCTCTCTAAATATCGATCTCGCAGTTGTGGACTCCTTCATAGTCTCGCTCCACTCGGCCCCTCGCACCATCTTCTAGCCCCCACTGGATTTTGCCACATGTACAATCTAGCAGACTCCATGGTTGAACTTAAGCATAATGCACAAATCTCAAAACAACAGTGGTTCTCCTTTGTTCTAGAATCTTCTGTATCATAACTGCCCAAACTTTTTCCTAGTTGAATTGCCATTATTTGTTTTTACTTTATGCTTTACAACGCACAATTCCATGAATCGTAAAATAGATTAAGGGCTTCTTTGATTCAAAGGATTCTCGAAGAAATTTTGGAGGATTCTAATCCTTAGGAATTTTTCCTATCTTGGTTGTTTGATTTGTAGGATTGTAAACCATAGGAATTTTTCCATATGATTCATTTGCACTAGATTTCATAGGAAACATCCCATCCACTCAAACCTCTTTGAAAGAATTCTGTGTTTTTTCTATGCACAATCATACACTCGTACCATCCTGTAGGATTCAAGACGACATTCCACTCTAATCCCATGTTCTTCCTATTCCCGCATTTTGGAAATCCTACGAATCAAAGAGGCCCTAGGTTTTTTTATAAAAACTAATTGATTTTGAATGAGATGAACTATAAGAATTAAACGAAGGTCTAGATCAGGCATATATGACTCAGAGCTTACATGCTACAGCATGGTATTTATTCGTAATTTGGTTGCAAAATCTGACGCGTGCAATGCACGTGTACCTTACTAGTACTTCGAGTATGTGCAAAACACAATGGCACGCTACACAGTGTCTCTCTTACAGTTCATGAAGCCACGTGGCACATGTGGAGGCGTTGTCGCGACATCCTTGTGTGGATTGATCACAGGGACGTGCTGTTGGTTCCAGAAGAATTTACTCGTCCTCCCTGAGCCGCACTGGCGGTACATGCACGAAGCGAAGATGTGCACGCATGCCACGCACGCACTCATTCCCTCGCACACACACGCGGGTAGACGGGCGGACGCAATTTTGTACCGAGATCCACCCCATGTGATAATTTGACGCGTGTAAAGTCCTTCACTTCATTGATGGTCAATTAATACAGCGCATGCAAATTGAGTGGACGTGAGGGCGGAAGAAAGACATTACTACTCCACTGCGCGCATGCGAGTAGTTAAATCATGGGTTGCCTGTAGTACTTCCATTGGTCTCGTTCGTATTTTGTGCCAATTTTTGACAGTAACATAATATTTACGCATTTGAGCAGTGTAGTCTACTTGAAATTTATGTTCCACTAAACTCATCGAGAGCCGTTTCGGGCCTCGAAACCAAAAACCATCAATTAATCTTTACCTTGTTCCGATCACATTCGAAAGTACTAGTGCTACAATTAAGTGCAAGCCTGCTCACACCTACCAGTATGTACCAAACCTGAACGTGTTCCCACTATGCAGGTTTTAGTACTAGTGCTAGTACTTAGGTTATAAAAAGGGGAACTACTTAACCGAAAATTACTCTACCTTCCTCCTCATAAGTCCTCCTTCTTCGTCCGTCCTTGCCATAGCCGGTGTGCAGAGCTCTAGGTCGAGAACTACTCGTAACAAGGGAGCGGCAACCAAGGCTGCGGAAAAACGAGAGGGCTCGCCGCCACGCAGAGACCTCGAAAGATCTCTCACGGGCAGGCGATGGCTCCCAGGGGCACCCTAGACGCGGAGGCGAACATGCCGAGCTGGCGGCGCTAGAGTCGTTATCCCTCGACGGCATGCCCGATCAGCTCAATAAGCACCTCAATAAGCAGAAGGATTTCATCCACGACTTGGTGGAGCTGCTGAAGGAGAGCCTCGACGACATATTCGCTGAGCTCAATGAGCAGGGGGAGTTGACCCCCGGCTTGGTGATGCTGCTGAAGAAGAGCATTGCCTCGGAGAAGAAGGCGACCGGCGAAATCCTGCAACTTCAGGAGGATAAGGCGAAGCTCTGCCACGAGCTCGACCTGCTGAAGGAGGAGAACGCCGGCTAGAAGAAGCTGCATGAGAATAGTAGTTCCTCTATGAAGATGTTGCAGGCCCTTGTCATGGAACAGAAGGAGGAGTCGGCGAAGCTCCACATCAAGCACCCGGCTGCTGTCAAGGTACGTAATGCGGCCGTGGAACAGAGGATGAAGGCTCGCCTCGAGAAATCCTGTGTCATGGACACAATGATGAAGATGGCGGAGGAGACGCGCAAGGAGATGGAGGTCGTGGAGGCAATGAAGAAGCAGTTACGACTCCACGGCCGGCAACCCTTCATGTAGTGAGAGCAACGCCCCAGACTTGTGTGTGTGTCTTCCTTCTTTTTTTTAGGGTGATAATCCTCCTTCTTCTTTTGCTCCTGTGTTTGTTATTTTGCTTCGGGTGTTTCGCCGCACATGTCACCTTCTCTGCGAGGCATGAATAGAACAATGCTAAAAATGAGATGACTAGCAAATTAGATCATTCTTTATCGCCAATAGAACAATGCCTCTTGCTAATATATAATAAGAGTAGAGAGTAGAGGATATGGCACTGGGCTACCGTGTTTCGTGCTCCTCCGTCGTACTCCAGTGGAAAACTTGAGTATACCGCATGGTTCTTTGCTCCTCCTCAGGTCGTCGGCACATTTATACGAGCAGTCAAATCACAAGGCCCCGCCTTCCAGCAGTAATGAGCCGTCAAATCACAATGGCCCTAGCCTCTCGTGAAAAGGACCAAGCTAGACTGCCCCACCCTCTAGCCTTTTAAAAAATGTATACATTTGTACAGTAGTAGTATCGATGGATTGCGCCATGGAGCAAAACTAACAAGATGTTGGCCATATATATTGTACGTATATAATGTCAAGAAACGAGTGGTAGTACTATACCAACTAAAAGATGAAATGTACAAAATATAACGAGAAGAAACATAACATAGTTCTACTAGGGGCTCAGCACAACACACCCCTCAAATAAAACTAAGCACACCAGACTTTAAACTAAGCAACTAATCCGGTAGACACTGCATTAGAACCACCATGAGCAACGACACTGCCACCTTACTCAGAGTCCTCATCCACGTCCTCGACTTCGTCCTTGTCCCTCTTCCTCTTGGGTGATACTTCTTTGCTTGAACCGCACACTTGGCTCTTGCTCTTCATCCAACCCTTGATATATTCAAACAAAGGTAGCCATCCATTGCAGCGTAGTGGATGTGGTCTATATCTAGTACAGTCCACTGCCATGCACGATGAAACGTGTGCGGAGCTTTCTTCAGTTCACCGTACATAGGATGAACCATGGCTCCTGCCACGGTCAGCATTGAAGGCTGATCAAGGGAGGGCACCAGCCCTTCCTTCTGGAGGTCGAAGGGGTCGCCTAAACCGAGGCCTATCCGACCCAGGATTTCCTTGTCGTTCCTGAAGTCTATAGTAACGAATTTGACTCGGCCGCCCTTGAGGAAGTTCTTAAATTCCTCGCACTCAACGTCAGCATGGCATATGTGGTAGACCAAGCATAAGTCATGCACGCAAACCTGGATCACGGCGGGCTTCTTCTTCTCTGCCTCCTTTAGTTTCTTCTCGCTTCCTAGGACTGTGGTGTACTCAACATCTAGCCCAGCGACCCACTCATCATTTCAGTTTTCGAACATGCGTTTGAAGTGAGCAAGGCATTCTTTCACCGTTACGGAAGAATGGGTGTAGATGACGTCGAACTCATCGCCGGTGATGGTTCTAACCTTGTACTCACCGCCAATCATGGAGATTTGGGATGCCATGGATTTGGGAGGATGGTTGGGATTAGTGGAACTGCCATAATGTGAAAGGACGGGACGACTAGGAGCGGTTTATCGATTGTACAAATGTCAAGTGGGGGAGCGCGTGCGAATGGCAGGGTATAGTGGCTTGCCTAGTGGATAAATGGATTCATGCACAGTACTATGGGGGCCCAATTAGATGTCATGTCTACTCGACGCCCAATTAAATGGCTTTCGATGTCATGTCAAGCGTCGGGAAAATTACAGGTGATACGAAGCTTTCCATTCTCCCATGATACGGGCTTCCGAGAGCCCTTGGATCTAAGATCGAACGGTTGCATGGCGTGATTCTAGACCTATGGGTGAATATCCTATCCTGGAGAGTTATTCTGCAAATTTTCAGCAACTTAGCATGCGACCGTTTGATCTCAGATCCAAGGGCTGCCAGCAGCCCGTATCATGGTCGCGCCTACCACGACTGTCGCCTCGCTCGCGCGGTCGCGCCCTTGGAGATTTAACAAGGTGCGTTAGGCTATCTGATGTTGGCATGTCATACATAGTCATCACTTAGTCACTCATACAACAAGGTTAGCTATAAGGTTGGCTATAAGAGTATTTTTTGTTTACTTCTCTCTATCTCTTTCTTCGTAGTATTTATTGCATTTGCCAAGGACTGACCTCTTCCAATGAAATGGTGCTTAGATGAGGTGCTATGGACATTAAATGGCTTAGCAACTCAAGTCCCCAATGCATAGGTGCTTAGTTTTTTGTTGCTAAGTTTGCTTCATCTAGGTACACGCGCTTATCACCGTTTCTTCCTGGGGTCACCAAACTAGTCTCTCTCTTCTTAATTAACTTGCCACATCAGACTTTATGCTTATGTGGCAGGCTTAGCACCTGTAGGATCAAGTAAAATAGTGGGCTATAAGCCCGCTTTACATGGCATTTTTGCATATGTGGGGGAAAGAGGCAAGGAAAAAGTGGAGGAGTGGGCTCTCAAGCAAGAGCCAGCCTCTACATGGTGGAGCATCAGGAGAGGCACCTGTATGGAGGTGGTCAGGAATCCAGCTGGGCAGTTAAAATGATAATGGCAAGTCAAATCACCGGGCCCCACCTGTCCAGCAGTAACTCACTGTCAAATCACACAACCCTACATTTGTAGCAGCCTACTCCCTCATTTTCTCGCGTCTCTGTCGAACCGACTAGCCAGAACTGCACCGCCTACCGCGCGGGAAAAGCCCCGCCCTCGACTTTTAAATAGTACAGTATACTAATTTTGTATCCATGGATTGCGCCATGGAGCAAAGCCTCAAGAAAACGGCGGTACACATGTACGGAGTATACAACACACCCGTCGCGTTCGCGTCGCACCCCAGAAGGTCGGTCGGTATGGCACGCCGCTCTCCGAGTGGAACACGCGTCATATTGTGTTTGCACACACATGTGGGACCGCAATTGAGAACTGACCATAGGTACACTCCCCGGCCCCGCAAGTCGGGTGAGTTAATAGAAGTACATACATTGGTACCTGGACGATCCCTGCAAGACATGGAAGATCAGTTCGTCCATGCATGTGACCAGACTCCAGCAGACACGCCTGGATTGGCTATCGTCTACATATCGTGCAGGCTGTGTTGTACAGGGCTGTAGTTCTGGTGAGAAATCTAATAAAAGGTTTCTTGTCATCTCGCAAAATTAGGTGTCATGTGCTTCGAATCACTGCGAGGGTTAAACAGCGACAACTGAGTTGGGCTAGTCATTGGGGGCACATGCACGAAGACTACTCGGGTGCCATCTAGGTCAAGCCGACTATGTTAATTAGGACATCTATCGACGGACCCCTTTTCTACGAGTTTATCTTTAATTTGAGCTTTGATCCTCGTCTAGTTTGTCCGTCGGGATTCATCTTGTCTCCTTTGGGCAGTGAGGTTATGATTTCTTGTCATGTGGCATTTTTTCGTGTTATATGTTATAATCCGGTGCTTCAGATCAAAATGACGACAACTGCGCCTCCGGGGCACGTGCATGAAGACTTCTCGACGGTCATTGCCGAGGTCAAGCCGGGTCCGGCCGGTAGACAAAAGAAAACTAATACTCCACTATATAGGCGGGAGCCTCCGCGCTTGCTTGCTAGTGTTGCTCTCTTCACACTGCCTCGTCCTCTCCAGATCTAAACACGACAACGGTGGCCACACACACTCTCTCTCTAATCACCGCTGGTCACAGATCCAGCCGGATCCTCTCCGCCGGGGAAGGTGAGAAGGTGCAACATTCATGCGGTCGTCCTCGGCGATGGCTCTTACACACTGCCGGCGCGTCCCGATCAGCGTGCCTTGCCGTTCTCTCCCAAGCATCGCTGGTGAGGGAGGGCCTGCCACCCCTTCTTCCTCGCTGCCATAGTGTGGGCAGATCCGGCCTCCCGCCGCCCACCTAGCGACACCCCGGCGACCCTCAGGTATAACTTCCTTCAAAACCGGCCTTGCTCTACTTCCCGAGCTTCTGACGTCGCTGCATTTGTATCTTTTACTATTTCTCAGGTCCCCCTCGTGTAGATAGAATCGATTGGCTGTTCGAAAACCACCTAATTTTTTGCTGTTAAGAGGTAAAACTAGTTCATGCACTCGAATCTAGTAGTACTTGGTTCAAACAAGGAAGAAAGGGGGTGGGGTGGGGGAATATTTGTTACCTGAATCTAGGACTTGGTCAAAAGAGGAAATAATGGGGGCGAAAAGTAGCAGAGACTGGCTATCCAACTGGTCTCTAGGTCTAATAGGGAAATAAAGGGAACGCGGTACAAACTCAATATAAAGCCGATCTATTGGTTGAAAAAGGAAAGAAAGTGGGGACTGGGGGACAAGTCAACAGAGTAAGTCCAGCACTAGATTTGCTAGCCTCACACAGTATAAGGTGGCTATATACCGAACAAAAATGGGACCAACCCAGATATCCTCTTTAGATGTTTGTTGCCCCGAGCCGCTCTTATGTAATGCCACTAGTAAAATGTAGCAGTCGCATTGTTAAAAGTAAGGACACGTTAAACCAATGTTGTTCTCAATGTAATGCCTCCAGAAATATGAATCAATGGCACTTTTTTTCATGTCCTGCTAAATTTCCCATTAAGATAAGTTGCTTCTTTTCGTTAGAGATGCAACTGTCCTGGTCCGCCTACTCTCCAGGAGCTTCACGACCAACCTTGATGTTGCTCAATTTTATTGCAACTAATGAAGAAGAAGCTCTGTGGGTTTCGTTTTCTGATGGAAATGGAACCGGGGCTGGAACCCTTTTCTTAAAAGAAGAAGAAGAAGAAGCTGCTAGCTCATGGGACATTGCTTCATTTTAGGTGAACTGCACCAAAAGGTCCCATGAATTGAATCATCCATGTTGGTGACTGGTGTCATCCCTTCTACGATGGCGTTGACTGCAGATATGGTTCCCATCATGAGGTATGTTCCTTTTTGGTCTGACCGTTTGCCAAAGATCCTGCATGTTGATCCTGCTCTTGTGCTACTGTTTTCGCACTGCCATGATAAAGCAGTAATGTTATTATTTTGCATCTTAATCTAGTGGCACTATTAATTTGAGGCAATGTTTTGGCACCGCTAGTGCCACTGTTTTTTTAATATACCGAAACAGGGGGTTCCCTCCGATTTCATTAAAGAAACCCAACCATAGAGAACCATTATCCGACAACATCTCAGTGTAAACGGGCAGTTATGCAACTACTACTAGAACGGACTGAGTACTACAGGAGACAAGTTCGCCACATAAGCTAGGCAGGTAGGGGGACGCAACACCAGCTCGACCAAGTTTGGATTACAACCCAAATGCTACCACAGAAACATCAGGGGGAAGATAGGGACTGAAAGAGCCAGGTTCAGCATCCCAGTCTAAGCACCCCCGGCCTTCATCCTTGTGACGCACGGTACACCTCGTTTGCCACCTACTCGACCCTAGTGTCACTGATAAAATGAAGTAATAATACAGTTAAAATAGAGCGAGTGTCCTCTCTATCATTTCATTTCCAATGTTGATAAAGAAAGTGCTTCTCTTTGTTAATGTATGTCTCATCAACTAGTCCCATTGTTAATGTTTAAGCGTTTCTGCAAACTGGGGTGCTTAATTTTAGTTGATCTGCACAAAAATAGAGATTTGAATGTCTCAAGGCCCCTCCTTGTACTACCATTGTACACTGGTGTTCATCACTGGCAGAAGGTGTATCGGGGAGACTTGGGTCGATTTCCAGTATGATGTAATATTTTCTTCTGTTTATTAGTGTATGTTTCATCAACTAGCGCCACTATAATCCAATCACGCCTTTTCATTATCAGTGCAAACAGGGCTATTCAGCTACATTTTGGTGGAACTGCACAAATGTACGGATGGAACCGGCATATATGCAGAGTGCGTGGTGCCAAGTAAAAATTACCGACACCAACCCTACTGCATCTAAGCATAGGCATCCACCACCATCAGTGGGATGTGTGGCACTCACTGTGGATGGATCTTTCTTGGCAGCAAATCCTCTAACCAAATACTAGTAGCTTAGACTTAAAAAAAATACTAATAGCTTATATTGGCAGTTTTCTAGGGGTGTACTCTTTTCTGAAAGAAGCACCAATCTATTTTTATTTGTTTGTACACAGTGTTACAACTTTGACCCAAAGGTCCAGAGCTATTTTAGGGTGATTGGCGTAGTACTCAGAGACTGATTGTAAGCATGATTTTTATTAGTTGTCACACTAATTGTAAGCATGAGCAGATGGAAGATTAGGTTAGTGCGAAGCTTACCTTAAACCCTACTGACGCCATCGCGCCATCCGGCCTCCTCTTGCGGTGGGAGAACAAATACTCCTGTGGCCCCGGCTGGCTCTGCACCCTCACGAACGGCACACCGTACTCGATCGATTCGTTATCCTCTGGGTGCTCGACCTTCGATATGTACGCCCACCACCTCCGCCTGACTTCCGCCTCGGGCGAATCTGTCTACTCCATCGCCCAGAGGAGATACTCGATGAACTCGAAGGACTGCGGTGTGACTGCCGCCGAGGAGTACATCGCCGTCGTCTCGCTCTTTCGCATACATTGCCACCTGGCCCTCACCGTCCTCGAAATATCCCACTCATTGTCAAACCAAGTAAGGATCTCCTTCAACCTGGCTAACTTTGCCTGGTCGCCGCCGGCGATCTGCCTGATTCGCTGCTGCATCCCCTCCATAGATGTCCTTCTGAGTGGTCCGGTGCTAGCTTTGGAAGATGGGAGGAGAGACGGTGGTCTTGCAATAGAGAAGAGGGAGAGGCGAGACGGTGGTTTTGGAATGGAGATGATGGAGAGGAGAGGGTGTGGTTTTGAAATGGAGAAGCGGGAGAGACGAGACGATGGTTTTGGAATGGAGATGATGGAGAGGAAAGGTTCCCCTGCCTTTCTGACGCTTACAGGTGGGCCCTGCGCTTGGAGGGACCCATGTGTCAGTGTCTCAATGGAAGGATGGGCTATGTCAGGGGATCCTCGTCCGAGGAGAGAGGAGGTGGTTTTGCCATGGAGAAGAGGGGGAGGCGAGACGGTGGTTTTGGAATGGAGATGATGGAGAGGAGAGGAGGTGGTTTTGCAATTGAGAAGAGGGAGAGGAGTGTGCGGCAGCGATTTAGGATTGGACGAGAGGGCCGGCGCACCGTGACTGGATCAAAATCAAAATCAATTTACCCTTCAATTAACAAAAGCAACCCCACATTAACTAGTCTCCCTTTTATTCTGGGTCATAATTGACCATAATTTTCGCAAATTAAATATATGTTATACGTTGCAAAAATAATATAATTTGAAAGTACATTCAGATACGAACCAAACGATACAATTTTTGGTGACATGCATTCACATTTTGCTTGTCAAATAAAGTACGTGGTCAAACTTTGACCCAAAATACGCAAAACAAAAAAAATACTTCCAAGACCAGCGCCGCTCTTCCGCTCTTCTCCTCTTAAACCACCGTCGCTCCTCTCCTGTTCCAATCTAAATCCAGTGCCGCTCCTCTCCTCTTCCATTTCAAAACCACCGCCCCTCCTCTCCTGTTCCAATCGAAAACCAGCGTCGCTCCTCTCCCGTTCTAAACCAAAAACAGCGCTGCTCCTCTCCTCTTCCATTCAAAAACCACCGCCGGCGAGTGAAGGTGTTGTGGAGAAGTAGATAGATGGAGGAGTACAACCGATACGTGAGGATTGCAGACGGCGACCCTGTGATGCTAGCTAGGATGCTGGAGATACAGTCTTGGTTTGACAACAAGGACCAACTAGCGGCGACAACGACATTCATGGCCAAATATCTGCAACAGAGCGAAAAGGTGGCGATACTCCCGGAGGGAGTCGCGCGGGAGTACATAGAGCTGCTCCTCTGGGCCACGGAGGAAACAGATTCACCGAATCCGATCGTGAGGGAGCGGTGGTGGGAGTATCGATCCCAGATGGAGCATCCACCAGAGATTGAAGGATCGAGCATCTACAGGGTGCCGTTTGTGAGGGTGACATGCCAGAGCGAGCCGGTGGAGTCTTCGTCGACCGAACCCAACTGCAAGAGGAGAAAAACAGTTGGCCCGACGACGCTTCCCCGCCATCCTATCCATCGCCGTTCACATCGTCTCACGGGGCGGCTGTCTGCCGCCGAGGAATAGGAGGGATAGCCCCCCACCCCGACCAATAGTCGGGCAGGTTGTGAATTGTCAGGAGGAGCTTAGGGTTGTTAGTATTTGCAGGTTGTGAATTGTGTTTTGTATTGTGTATTTTGAGAGTACTTTCAGATATGAATGCCTTTTGAATTTCAGATTTGCAGTATTGAGCATATGAAGTATTTTATGAATTCTAGAGATCTACTTTTAGCACTTAAAAAATGTACTTTCATAGGAGTATAAAAGTGCAGACAGTGTGATTCTCAGAGAAGAAACTGCAAGTTTCAGTTTCAGATAAGAAACTCCAAGTTTAGTTTCAGATAAGAAACTGTAACTTTCAGAGGCAGAGCATTTATATTAACACGGCCTTTTCAAGCAGTGTTATCATCATGCTGGAAGTTTTATTCATGGTCGAAACTGGAACTAACAACCAGTTAACATCATGCTGATCAACATTCATGCATAGCACATCTTCATATGATGCACAGTCAAAAAGATATGCTATTTTCAAAATGCCCACACAATGTCGAGTGTGAGAAAAACAGAGAAAACGAGGGACGAAGTTTTGGCAAGTGTAGGATGTGGTGTGCGTAGATGACAATTGGGACCCACATGTCAATTAAGGCAGAGGCAAAAATTTTGGAGATATTTTCTCTGCACAGGTGGAATCGAACCCGGGCGGAACAGCTGTCGGGTAGTGTCACTCGGCCACTGGGCTAGTTCAGTTGTTTCGTTACTAATAAGGCACTTCCTCAGGTGGTCGGATCTCGTGCTGCGCCTTTGTGCGCTCGCCGCGACGCCGCTGTCTGCCGTTGTGAACATGCTGAACAAACGAGAGGAATCTTGAGAGAACTGTACGTGGAGAGGCGGACAGTTGGGACCCACCAGGTCTATGGCCGTACGCAAGCAAGTGCCTCATCAAAAAAATACTTCTCCTAATGCTATACTGACGTTGGGGCCCACGGGTTTGTCAACATAGTTATAGTTTTTAGGTGCTTCACCATAGTTACTATAGGAGATCAATTCACAACGAAGCCGGGGAGCTGGCAGGTATCATTTATTATCACTGGGGTAGCAAGTATCAGCTGGATTTTGGGCTGCCCCATCTAGGCTTTCTTTTTTAACATGCGCAACCCACGACCTCGGATGGGAGGTCCATAGGCCTGTTTGTATTTTCTTGAGGGCCGTCATGTATTGACCGGCCTATGGACCTCCCATCCGAGGTTTTATTTTTCCTGAAACATCGGCAACCCAATTTATGTATTTTTTTTGAAGAAAATGCAGAGGTCTGCTCTATTTTTCTATATAAGAATAGGAACGCCTGGTCGAACTTATGTTTCCCTTCTAACTCTATTATATATATTTAAATTATTTTATATGTTATTATATATTATTGTTATTGTCATCATATATTTAACACATACTTACATATGTAAGAAAACAATATCCCACATCTTGTTAACTTATAAAAATAATTTCTTAACAATAAAATCCTGGATTTTTTTGGGCAACGAAAATCCCGGTGATTGTGTACAAAAGCTTGGTAAGGTTTAAGGACCAATGTAATAATAAATCATTTATTATTTAAATATATATATATATATATAACAAAATGCTCAGCCCCTATTTATTTTTTGATAACATTGCTGCGCCCACCCCAACATTATAATTAGAATCAGCCCAGCAAAATCGTGTATTTCGAGAAAGTGCAAATGGCGTGTAATTGTTTAGGAAAAACATAAATGGGCCGCATGGACGCTACATTTTTTGTTCACCCAGCCGAGCTAATGGACTGTAATTCAAAAAAAAAGATCAAATGGACTGTAAATTCTACCCCGCAAAAAAAGACTCTAAATTCTGAAAAAATGGGTTGAATACGTGCCACATTTTTGGAGGCTGAAATGTGGGCCAATAGGCCGAAGACAATGCAAGTCATTGTCAACTTAGTCAACAAATGATTCTGACATCGTTAGCCGTTGGATTTACATCCAACGACCGGCATCCATCTTCAATCTCTCGTCTTCTTCCTCCAGCGCCGCCGGGCCCACCTGCTCCCGCCTCCTGCTGCTAGCAGCTCTGCTTAGCACGCTTCGCTGTGAAGCGCTACTCCACCGTTGGCCAGGCCATCCCTCCACCCCTCCTATTTTTCTCCACCGACTGCCGAACCACACCGCACCAGAACCAGTTAACCCTCATACACCTCTCCGTCTGTGACTCTACTCCCGTGTCTTCCCATCTCTGGCTCATTGCTGTCCGGGGCCTCGCCGTCGTCCACTACCTTGGATGCGCTCAGTGCGGTGTGGTCAACATGGTCAACGAACGACACCATCGGAAGTAGACTGTGCGTGGAGAGGCTGATAGATGGGTCCACGGCCGCACACAAGGAAATGCCTCCTTATTACGCGCAAAATAATGATTCCTCCACCTGACATCTGGGACCCACCGGAAGGGCCTCTGTATTTCACGAAAAAAATGTGCCCCCCGCTGACAGGTCGGACCCACCAGCTATATCTTCGCACGCAAGTAAGTGCCTCCTTACTACGCACAAAAAAATGAATACTCCCCCTGCTAGCTGGGACCCTCCTTGGTGGGAGGCTGACTTGTGGGCCTACTAAGTTGACGGGACGGAGGGCTTTGTCAACTTAGTTAATATGAATGATTCTAGCTCCAGGGACCGTACGATGTCCATCCAGCGGCCGTACTGCTTCTTCAACCTCTGGTCGTCTTGCTCCAGCCGCCCAAAGCAGCGCCGGTCGTGCCGCATGCTCCTGCCTCCCGTGGCCGGCTGTGCTGCCGTGGAGGCCTCACTGCCCCCTACTATTCCCACCGCTGGCCAGGCCCTGTAGCGACGCCAGCCTCACACCGCAGCCGAACCAGTGAACCCTCGTACTCCTTTCCACGCGGGCTTCCACTGTCACGTCTTCCCCGGCTCCGCGCCGTCCCCTTCCTTGGACTCGCCGTCATCCACCGCCCTGGTGCTCTCCGTGCGGCGTGGTCAATGTGGTCAAGGAACGACTTCCATCGGAAGAGTACTGTACATGGAGAGGCTGACAGCTAGGTCCACCGCGGCCGCAAGGAAGTGCCTCCTTATTACGCGCAAAATAATTATTCCTCCACTTGACAGCGGGGATCCACCGGACGAGACACCGTATTTCGCAAAAAAAACGTTTCCCCCCTGACTGCTGGGACCCACCAGCTACATCTTCGCACGCAAGGAAGTGGGTCCGAGCAAAAAAAACGATTCGCCCCCCTGACTGCTGGGACCCACCAGCTACATCTTCGCACGCAAGGAAGTGCCTGACAGTCGGGACTCACCTGGTCGAAGCGTACGTAGCGTTTTCATTCTGGTCGCGAACGTCTACGTACATACTAGTCAATGTAGAGGTGCGCACGTGTCGTAGTAGAGGCGCACACGTAGCATGTACACGTACGTACAGCGTCCAGTGTGCAAGAAAGAAAATATGGCCACGTACGTACATACGGGCGGGGTCTCAAACGCCTACTCGCGCATACGTACGGCCCAGGCTCGTGTACATGGCTGGGTCGGAACGAAGAAACTGCGTCGTCGTCGTGTTCATGGGGAGGCAACGGAATGCGTCGTGTTCATGGGGAGGCAACGGAATGCGTCGTGTTCATGGGGAGGCAATGGTACGCGTGGGAGCCAACCGGCTTGGACGGAACAGCCGATGGAAACGAGGTCTGGCGTACCACAGAAGGGAGGAAACGGCCTTGTGTTCGACCGGCCATGTTCGAAATGGGATCCTGTTCATCGGGAGGGGTCTGGCGTACCGCAAAACGGAGGAAACGGACTTGTCTAGGACCTCCTACGATTGAAACGGGGTCCTGTTGATTGGGAGGGGTGTGGCATACCGCAAAATGGAGGAAACGGACTTGTGTTGGAGCGCTACGGTCGAAACGGGGGTCCTGTTCATCGGGAGGGGTGTGGCGTACTGCAAAACGGGACTCCACGGGATATTGTTCATCTCCACCGTCGGCCTCCTCCAGCCTCCACGGGCTACTGTTCATCCATCGTCGACCTCCTCCAGCCTCCACCTGCGACTGTTCATCCACGGGCTCCTGTTTATCCAGCCTCCACCGCGCGCTACTCCACCGGCTACCGTTCAACCACTCCTCTCCACGGGCTCCTGTTCAACCACCCCTCCACGGGCTACTGTTCATCCACCCCTCCACCGTCTACTGTTCATCCAGCCCTCCACGGGGTGGTCCTGTTCATCCAGCCCTCCACGGGGTCCTGTTCATCCAGTCCCAACCGGCTCGATCGATCGGGGTCCTGTTCATCCAGAGGCAACACCACGGGGTCCTTTTCATCCACCCCCACCGCTCACTGTTCATCCAAACCCCCCAGCAACGCTCACTGTTCATCCAGAGGCAGCATCGATCGGCTTCAGTTAGCAGCAGTAGCGAACGAATCGCTCGATCGGGTTCAACTAACAGCCATCGATCAATCGCTCGGGTTCAGTAACGCGTAGCCTGCAGTGCAATCGCTCGGGTTCAGTTAGAGCCCAACGCCTCGCTCGGGTTCAGTTAGAGCTCAACGCCTCGCACCCATGCTCGTACGGTACGAGAGAAACATGCATCGCTCGGCCCCCGACCACCCACCGTAACCGGGAACTCCCCGATATTTTCCTCGCCCTCGCTTCTACCACGGTTTTTTCCGTCATGGACGGCCCAAAGAATGTCATGCAGCTGCGTCTTTGGCCCGCCCAGGACGAAAAGCCCATTTTATGTCATGATTTTTTGTCATAGAAGTAGGAGCCCACCACATCTATGATGATACCGGGTTTTGTCACAATTATCGTCATAGAAGTGTCATAAGTATGACAGAAAAAATTTCATTCGGCCCAAAATGTCACGGATGTGTCTTTTTTTTGTAGTGAGCCAATGATGCACCTGCAACCAATGTGCAGTCTGAAGACCTTGTCAATGCCTCTGCTCCTGTACCGCGACCAAGGCCTCACACCATTGAGCAAGCATTTTATCAAGGCGAGCTTGTCACTGTTCGATGGCCTATTCTGGTTCCTCCGCCTGCTCCCAGACCTCAATTTGATTATCATGTGGAGCACAGGCCTCAGGTCCAGAAGCCAAAACCGCGGCTGCCAAGGTTTCCAGGTACTGCATCTGCGCCAGGATCATTCAACGTGAATGGCTTCATTGAACACAACACCTTCTTTGATAGTGCCAAGAACCCATATTCAAGGCCAAGAATTTCATCTGATCAGTTTTGGAGCTATCAGCAGCGCAGTTATTATTCCTGTGTCTTATACAATCAAGGGCGCATTTTTCCTCATATGCGTCTAGACTGCGAAGCCATTGCTGGACTGCTCTGCTTGGAAGAAGCCCTAGACTGCTTCAGAGATGCTGGCCTTCTGCAGTTTGTGACTGACAAGGAAAATTGGAATGAAGAGCTTCTGTTACAATTCTATGCTACACTTCACATCCGCGGCTACAACATGGATATCAAAACTTGGGTCCTTGAGTGGATGACAGGCAATGTGCACCATGAAGCCAAAGCTCTTGATCTCATTGAGCTTACTGGCCTGCCCACTCCAGGTGAACTTTATGAACCTGGTTGTCAGCTTCACCGCAATGCTTTAGAGAGCATATTTCAGAAGCCTGAGCCCAACATGAGCCAAATGCTGAGTATGATGAACCCTCTGCCACAAGATGCTGACCATCCTAAGGAATTCTTTGTTGAAGACCTAGAGTATCTGCCCCACCCCATCTATCACAATATCAGGCGAACTCTATGGCCCATCAAAAGACATTCTTCTGCAGCAAAGATTGAAGGCTCAATGAAGACATTGGTCCTCTATATTCTCAATGGCATCAGCTTCAATGCTCAGGATTTCTTCATTCGCCAACTGGCTGCATCTGGCTCAGATATATTTGGTCTGAAGTTTTATGCTCCATGGGTAATGTGTCTTATCAAGCTTCACTCTACTATCAACTATCAGCCTGCTGCGCGCAACCATCTCATATTCTTGCCAGAGGTTGATATGTCTATCGAAGCCATATACCCAGAGCCTGCCAAGGAGCCAATTTATCTTCACAATGTCGATCGTCAAAGTTTCTCTCAACATGTTGAAGGAGTTCAAGCTGCCACTCGTGTTTATCCTTTGGCTGGAAATACATGTGCACCTGATCGTGCCCATACTGAAGCCACTGAAAGCACTATTGCTCAAAGGCCTCAGAAGAGATCTCGTGTGCTCAATGATCGAGAGCTTCTCATGGCTTTGCATCAGAAACAGGATAAGCATCATTACTAGCTCAAGGGTCAAATGCAGAGTCTCTTGATGAATGTTAATCGCATTCGCAATCTAGCCACCAAGAATGCATTTGTCACTCATGAAACAAGTCGGTGGTCGTGGAAGAGTCTGACATTACTCAGTTTTGAAGATGATCTTCTGCAAGATGGCTTCACAGAGAGATTCAAAGTTGATTCCACTCCTCCCAGGAATGGTGTCTTGCATTGGACTCCTTCACTCGAAGACTCTGAGTACTCCTCCTCAGCAGCAACTGTCAATGCCAGAGTCATCGATGATGACGATGATGCTACGTCACCAACTACCACTTCGGTGTGTATCGACACTACACCAGGCCTCTCTGCACCACCAAAGTCCACCGTTGACCCTGCTCCTCCATCTGCTCCTTCTGGGAACGAGTAGATGCTCTATGTCTTCAAACCTTTTTGGTCATTACTGACAAAAGGGGGAGAAGCATATGAGTTGATAGTCTTCAAGCGGTTCTTTATGGGTGGTTGCATTAGTTTTGCCAAGTCTTACAACTCTCGTCTTTTGATACATTTGGTTCTCTAAGTTGTAACACTTAAACTTGATGGTCGTCTGCTACATTATTTGCTATTCTATGATGCGATGATAAATCCCTCATGAAGTCATTCTGCAAACGTCCATTTGTCATTATGCATATCATTATCTTCATTACTTCTTATATGCATAATGCATTGTCTTCACACTTTGATGATGGCCTCCACAAAGCAAAACCTGCCATGTGCATTTGCATTCAAACGCAAATCATTTATATGCACATCTTCAGGGGGAGCCTCGTCTTATGTATGAAGACAATACTCACAACACTAAACTTTCACATACATTTATCCCCGTTGAAAACTTCAACCAGTTTGTCATCAATCACCAAAAAGGGGGAGATTGTAAGTGCATCGAGTGCCACCCCTAGTTGGTTTTGGAGTATTGACGACAAACTTGGTTGAGGGACTAATGTGTTTGTGAGAATTGCAGGATAACACAGGTAGTAGTCCCACGTTGATTCGGTTTACCTACTAGAGATGACCCCTAAAAATGTGTGAAGACATTGAAGACAATGGTGGTCTGTGAAGACATTCGCATTGAAGACTATGACAGGAGAAGACATCGTGTGAAGACTATGGAGTGCGAAGACATAGTTGTTTCGTAGTTTCCGTTTCTTCTTTGTTAAGTCCTAGGAACCACCATATTGTTAAGTGGGGTCCAAGTGAACAAAGTCAGAGTGACTGATGTGATGCTCAACCAAATCCTATGTCTTCGAGCGAAGGCAATGAGAGCAAACCTTATCCAGAGCTGGATGAGTCAGCTTTACTTGTAGCCCAAGTCAAGCTGCCGCGTGTGTTTGAAATCTGACCATTGGAACACGTGTCAGTTCCTTAGTGACCCAGGCTCATTTTGGACAAATCAGGTCGGGTTGCCTCCTGGCTATAAATACCCCACCGCCTACAACATAAATTGGTGGCTGCTCAGAGTTAGTGCACAGCTTTTGTTGTTTGAGAGCAACCCACCTCCGAACCCTTTGAAAGAAAATCCTTGCGAGGACAAAGCCCAAAACACCCAGAGCCAAAGAGTGTTAGGGATCACTGAAGTCTTTCTGTTTGCGTGATATGAAGACTTATTACACTTGAGGACTATGAATCCTCCAGCCGGTTAGGCTTCGCGTTCTGAGCATCCAAGAGTCATTGTGGATTGCCGGTGAACGAAGTCTGTGAAGGCTTGGAAGTCTCCCTTGAATACTTACCAGAGTGATTGGGTGAGGACTAAGTGTTCTTAGCTCAAGGGGAATAAGGTGAAGACGTGGTCTTCTTAGTTGAATCTCAGCCTCCCTAACCAGACGTACAGTTGTCACAGCAACTGGAACTGGTCCAAAAAACCCCTTGTCCTCTCCAAGCAACTGGTTCTATCCTACCTCTCTCACCTTAATTACAGTTTGTCCTCGTGAAGTCTGTGCCTGCTTGCCTTATCTGTTTGACTTCACTTTGTGAAGACTGTTGTCTGTTTGGCTTCATACTATCTTCCATCCTGATCCAATCTACCTAGCTGCTTATAGTCTTCGTGCTTTCACTTCATTGCTTACTTGACTATGGCTTGTCTAGTGTTGTCTACTTTCCGCTGCATATCAATAGGGTCATTTCTATCGTTTGTCTTTGAAACACCCATGTTTTGAAGACTTTCATAAAAATCGCCTATTCACCCCCCTCCAGTCGAATACTAGCACTTTCAGAGAGGGCACCGGCCCTCCAGCCGACGCCGGGTGTAGGGGGCGCCTCCTCCCTTCCTTCTTCCTTGTCTTGACCCTTCTCTCTATGGTGGAGTTGCTGAAATGGAGGTGTGGTGGCTGTAGATGAGACTTGTGGAGGATGGAGATGGTGTATGCCGGCAGCTAAGGTTGGAGGTCTTCATATAGGAGTCCTCCTCAGGTCTCCTCCGTTGATCTAGCCTCCTCCATTTCATCCAAAGGCTCAAGGGGAGCCAAATTCACGTCTAATATAATTCTTGGTCGTCAAGGATCTCATAGGAAAAACAGGGATGAAATTGGAGCAAAATTTGGAAAGTTCTGACCACTTTTCGTGGTTGTCTAGAGCTCAAATGACCGCTTAAACGGGCGGCTCCAGTCGTATGTAAGGCCATCTTTCACTTTGGACTTCAGGAGCTACTTCGTATTTTAGTCGCCATTTCTTCACATGAACTCCAGTTTTGACGTTCTTAGGCTCGTTGGATTGCTAGAAAAAATCCCAATGCGTTTGTTGCCTTGGATCTTCATTTTGGACATTTGATAAATGTAAAATAATCAAACTCTCCAAAGGGCCTTGATCTGGTGCCTGGAACTTCTCCAGTTTGATCTAGCCTGATTCTTTTGATGTCTAGTCCATGAACACGTCAACACACTTACAAAGACCACAAAACAAAGAAAACTAATAAAAATTAGAAGTGTGCAATGAACTTTGTAAAACAAGTAAATACCAAAAACTATGCATTGGAGACATGAATAAGTGCTAGATGGATATGATATGAGGGATTTTCGCACTAGGATATACTCTAAAAAGTATGCATGAAATCCACTCATCAACATCCCCAAGCTTAACCCTTGCTAATTCTCCAGCAAAAAGGTTGATAAACTAAAGTTATCCATCTAGCTCATCAATCACAGTATTGCCCAAAGGCGTATCCTTGTCTTTTATGCAAGCTATAAGCAAGATAGAACATATTTGTACAAGGTATCACATGCTCAACTAGGTAACATATATACATTCTGATAACCAAACCACTAGAGCTTTAGAAAAAATGTCTATGCCCCTTGTCAAAGTTTAATCGAGCATGAAAAAAAATATTTGGACCCTCTTACTTATTAGCTTATTCATTTCTTTTTGTTGCTTTTCTTTTTAAACAAACTTGAACACAGAAAGTTGTCAAAAAGTCAAGATATGGAGTTTTTCATCCATTCCCACTAACATTCTCAACTCAAGGCTCTCAGCCACATACTTCAATCATTGTTTGCTAAAACTTTTATTGTCTGGTGGTGGGATCATGCCAAAGAAATGATGATGCTTCAGTTCGTAGTGGCCTAAGTTTGAGTACTATGGACCAATATGTTGTCTCTTTCGAGCTCTTGCGATCAGTACTCATTTATTATCGCATACCACACTCACTCAAGATAAAAGCTGAATAATATTTGCTGCAGTGTTGCCACTACGAACGTTAACAAACTTATAACCGAAATCCGAGCCAAAACTCTGGTGGATCATTTATTGGCCAGTGGAGTTCTCAGCATAACATCAAGAGAGGTGACGAAGTCACATTTACATGGCATAAAGCAGCATATAGCAACAAGGCCATGGAACCAGCGAGAAGCTGAAGCGCCTTGTATTGCAACACATATTTTGGCATAATTTCAATCACTTCTCAACTACGTTCCTCTGTACAACTTTATTCACAAGGTCAATTGAGTCTATTATATCAAACACCATGGGGTTAAGCTACTCCATAACCTTTTCTTTTAAAAACGACTCTAACAAGTGTCAAACTTTTTATTCAACTATCATCATCATTTTATTAAAGTAGAGATTGTGGCAATGTCTTCCGAAGGATCACAAGATTGTTCCCACGCTAAGCAAAAACTTGAACCAAGTGCATAAAAACAATTAACTTGGAAATATGGGGCCTAACTTGAGCAAGTGATTCCCTTATACAAATACAGAGCAATCATACTTAAGCAAGCATAACAAACAGTGGGACACATGATTGCATAGTATTCATAAGATGAAGATCATTGCACAAAACTCTACACATGCAAAAATAACTTCCCCAAGTTTAGAACTTTGCAAGAACTAATCTCAAGAACATCATGAAATGAAAAGAGAAAGTGCAGATTATTAAAGGAGAGTATGGAAAGTGGTTACCTCCCGAAGCTTAAATATAAGCAAGGGTAATAAAACTTTTTACTGATGAGGTGTGAATAACCTCTCTTTTAAAGTGGACATGGACCTACGCTTCATCAACATTTTTTATATGGTCCGGTAGAACCGTGCACTTGTTGAAGACTTTGTTGAATCGAAGTGTCTGAGCGGCTTGTGTGGATTTGCATACGGTTGGCACCATACCGTACATGTCACCACACTAGGTCCAAACCACTATGAAAATAACAAACACGATAAAAAAGAACACGGTTCATTATATGAACATAGTCCGTGTACCCAACCGGGCATAAGGAATAAAAGAAAACATGAAGAATTACAAAGTTTATTGGTTCGGAGGCTTCAAAGGCAAATAATAAACATTGAAGTGCAAACAGATGTTAAAATATGACCCACTAACCTTGGCTTGAAGAAATAAGCAAAATAAGTATTTTCTGACCTTCATACGAGCGCTCGTACGACTGCTTGCGGCCGTACGGTCCGCCATCTTTTGATCTGTCATGATACATGATGTTGGTAACAAACCAAAAGAGCGCTCATACGAGTGCTCGTGCTCGTATAAAACATCGTCTTGCAATCTGGATCTTTAGTCACTTTCTGCCCGAATGTCATACGAGCGCATAAGCCCGTATGATATGCCGTCGTTGGGTCTGATTCCTATGGTTGTGTGTGTTGGTGCCTCCCGCGCTCGATACGACTGCACATTCAATCGTGAGCGGTCGTATAGAACGATGTCTTTTGCCCTATTTCATCTGGAGCTTCCTTTTCTTCAAAAGTTCCTGCGGGGTTAGCCCAACACTTGTACTAGGCATATATTAAGAAGCTCCAACAGTGCAATTGTACTACATATAAAATTTTGAGCAGACAAAAAATTTCACCTAGTGAAGACTTAAACCAAACCAACTTTAATAGCAATTCATTCAAAGTGCCAATGCAAAAATTATGCATGCAGACTAAACTATAAACACCAAAACTAGTAAATACTCCTACTTACTTTCGGGATGCCTCCTGATAGCGCTTTCTTTAGGGCCATATAGCTAGGCTTCGATGCTCCATAAATCCGCCTGGATCCCAAGGGGTATCGACCCGGTTTGTAGTTGGACTTGCCTCCGGCCACTGTTTGGAGCATCTCATAGCAAAGTGTGGTCGAAGTCGCACGCTCTTGTGGTGCATCGGCATCATATATGTGAAGAGGTCCTCACCCTCAAGCGAGAACCAGTGCACCAAGCTGGGTATACATGTCTCCTCATTCTTCCGCATGGCCATGGTTAGAGACTTGTGATTAAATTTAAAGATAGTACATTGGCTTTCATTCCAAGGGAACACTTCATAAAATTCTTCTTGTGGACCGGATCGTTCAACACTCCCTAAAGGTTTCCCCTGCATAAGAATATTGTCCAAAGAATCATAGTTGGACATTAGTGTAGATAAATCAAGAGTATTTCCTTCATCTAGTTTGTCACTATAGCTAATACTAGGCTCTTCAAATAAGATGCTTAGTGACTCATGATCATTACCCCCTCACTTGGAGGATGACTTCATTAGCATCAAGTTCATTCAAACTAGAATTATCATACTCTGGTTCTGGTATCTCAAAGGGTTTGCATAAATGGGGGGGGGGGGTAAGCAATTTATTTATTGTGAACTCATTTTCTTCGTGTTCTTCTTCATCCTCCTCCTCTTCTTCCTCTTGTTCAAAATGATGCTCTTGACAATACTCGTATATGCCATACATTTTATCGTACATCCATTCAATTATGGCATCATTGTTGTGGGCTCGAGCAACATCTTGCAGCTCAGCAAATAATATACCTGCACTTTTGCTTACTACATACCATAGGAGTTCCTCGGTGATATCTGTCATCTTATTGTTATAATTTTCTATCACTTGGTCATAAGTATTCGTGCACTGAAAGTCAACGTGCTCGTGAGAACCACATTATAAGCAATGACTTTGATACAAAGAACACATCATACCTATACATTTGTCTACGAATAACTGTAGTTCTTTAATAACCATGGAAGTTATATCTTTTCCAAGAGTTGCTTCATCAAAAAACATATAAAGAGCATGCAATAGGCTACTCTCATGGGTGGATGATGAGGGTGGGTGATCAATCCGTTCCTCCTCTTCATTTTCCTTGGTGTTCCCTTCCTCTAGACACACTTCATCCAAGATAGATGGTTCCTTGGCATTCCCATTTGTTTGCTGCAAGTTAGTATGGAGAATATTTAATTCATGTTCTTTACCCATTCTTGCAACATGTCGTCAATATTGGGGTGTTTGTTCTTAAGCTTGTACATCTCTTTCTTCATTATTCTGTGAGTCATGCAAAAGATTAGTCTCTCCAATGGCGGCCGCGAGTCGCTCTGGGCCATTTTTCACTAATACATTATCACAAAAGTTATCCAGGCAAAAGAAAGTTCTTTCAGGTCGGAGGGAGTATAAATATTTGTCACCTGTTGACAGTGATGAGAATCGTTACTGTTTTTGTTCTACCTTTGGATCTATCGTTAGGTGATTGTTTGTCCGAAGCATCGGGAGATACCATGTTTAGATGCATATTATAAATAGCCGCCTCCTCTGAGGCAATTTAACCTCTCGAGCCTCTTCTTCTGTTGGGGAACGTAGTAATTTAAAAAAATCCTACGCACACGCAAGATCATGGTGATGCATAGCAACGAGCGCGGAGAGTGTCGTCCATTTACCCTGGTAGACCATAAGTGGAAACGTTATGACAACACGGTTTATGTAGTCGTACATCTTCACGATCTGACCGATCCAAGTTCCGAACGCACGGCACCTCCGAGTTCAGCACACATTCAGCTCGATGACGTACCTAGTACTCTTGATCCAGTTGAGGCCGAGGGAGAGTTTCGTCAGCACGACTGCGTGATGACGATGATGATGATGCTACCGACGCAGGGCTTCGCCTAAGCACCGCTACGATATGATCGAGGTGGATTATGGTGGAGGGGGGGCACCGCACACGGCTAAAAGATCAACAGATCAACTTGTGTGTCTAAGGGGTGCCCCCTCCCCCGTATATAAAGGAGTGGAGGAGGGGCAGGGGCCGTCCCTCCTAGGCCCGCCGCAAGGGGAGTCCTACTCCCACCGGGAGTAGGACTCCCACCCTTCCAAGTGTGGGAGTGGGAGAGAGGGAAGGAGGAGAGAGGGGGAAGGAAAGGGGGCTCCGCCCCCCCTCCTTGTCCAATTTGGACTAGAGGGGGAGGGTGCGCGCGACTGCCCTGTCCGCCCCTCCTCTTCTCCACTAAGGGCCCAATAGGCCAAATACACTCCCCGGGGGGTTCTGGTAACCCTCGGTACTCCGGTTTTTTGTCTGAACTTGCTCGGAACCTTTTCGAAGTCCAAACATAGTCATCCAATATATCGATCTTTAAGTCTCGACCATTTCAAGACTCCTCTTCATGTCTGTGATCATATCTAGGACTCCGAACTACCTTAGGTACATCAAAACACATAAACTAATAATACCGATTATCACCGAACGTTAAGCGTGCGGACCCTACGGGATCGAGAACTATGTAGACATGACCGAGACACGTCTCCGGTCAATAACCAATAGCGGAACCTGGATGCTCATATTGGCTCCTACATATTCTACGATGATCTTTATCAGTCAAATCGCATAACAACATACATTGTTACCTTTGTCATCAGTAAGTTACTTGCCCGAGATTCGATCGTCGGTATCCAATACCTAGTTCAATCTCGTTACCGGCAAGTCTCTTTACTCATTCCGTAATGCATCATCCCGCAACTAACTCATTAGTTGCATTGCTTGCAAGGCTTATAGTGATGTGCATTACCGAGAGGGCCCAGAGATACCTGTCCGACAATCGGAGTGACAAATCCTAATCTCGATCTATGCCAGCTCAACAAGTACCATCGGAGACACCTGTAGAGCACCTTTATAATCACCCAGTTACATTGTGACGTTTGGTAGCACACAAAGTGTTCCTCCAGTATTCGGAAGTTGCATAATCTCATAGTCATAGGAACATGTATAAGTCATGAAGAAAGCAATAGCAATATACTAAACGATCAAATGCTAAGCTAGCGGAATGGGTCAAGTCAATCACATCATTCTCTAATGATGTGATCCCGTTAATCAAATGACAACTCATGTCCATGGCTAGGAAACTTAACCATCTTTGATTCAACGAGCTAGTCAAGTAGAGGCATACTAGTGACACCCTGTTTGTCTATGTATTCACACATGTACTAAGTTTCCGGTTAATACAATTCTAGCATGAATAATAAACATTTATCATGAAATAAGGAAATAAATAATAATTTTATTATTGCCTCTAGGGAATCTTTCCTTCAGTCTCCCACTTGCACTAGAGTCAATAATCTAGTTCACATCGCCATGTGATTTAACACCAATAGTTCACATCACCATGTGATTAACACCATAGTTCACATCGCCATGTGACCAATACTCAAAGAGTTTACTAGAGTCAGTAATCTTAGTTCACATCGCCATTTGATTAACACCCAAAGAGTACTAAGGTGTGATCATGTTTTGCTTGTGAGAGAATTTAGTCAACGGGTCTGCCATATTCAGAACCGTATGTATTTTGCAAATTTCTATGTCAACAATGCTCTCCACGGAGCTACTCTAGCTAATTGCTCCCACTTTCAAAAGTTTCATGATCATCATCATTAAATTCCTCACTAATTGGTGTAAGCATCACTGGAACTATTTTATATGATGAACTACTTTCCAATTCGAAAGAAGGTACAATTACCTCATCAAGTTCTACTTTCCTCCCACTCACTTCTTTCGAGAGAAACTCCTTCTCTAGAAAGGATCCATTCTTAGCAATGAATATCTTGCCTTAGGATCTGTGATAGAAGGTGTACCCAACTGTCTCCTTTGGGTATCCTATGAAGACACATTTCTCCGATTTGGGCTTGAGCTTATCAGGATGAAACTTTTTCACATAAGCATCGCAACCCCAAACTTTAAGAAACGACAACTTTGGTTTCTTGCCAAACCACAGTTCATACGGTGTCGTCTCAACGGATTTAGATGGTGCCCTTTTTAGCGTGAACGCATCTGTCTCTAATGCATAACCCCAAAACGATAGTGGTAAATCGGTAAGAGACATCATGGATCGCACCATATCTAATAAAGTGCGGTTACGACGTTTGGATACACCATTATGTTGTGGTGTTCCAGGTGGCGTGAGTTGCAAAACTATTCCGCATTGTTTCAAATGAAGACCAAACTTGTAACTCAAATAGTCTCCTCCACAATCAGATCGTAGAAACTTTATTTTCTTGTTACAATGATTTTCGCCTTCACTCTGAAAATTCTTTCAACTTTTCAAATGTTTCAGATTTATGTTTCATCAAGTAGACATACCCATATCTGCTCAAATCATCTATGAAGGTCAAAAAATAACGATACCTGCCGCGAGCCTCAACAATCATCGGACCGCATACATCAGTATGTATTATTTCCAACAAGTCTGTTGCTCGCTCCATTGTTCCGGAGAACAGAGTCTTAGTCATCTTGCCCATGAGGCATGGTTCATAAGTATCAAGTGATTCCAAAAGCCCATCTGCGTGGAGTTTCTTCATGCGCTTTACACCAATATGACCTAAACGGCAGTGCCACAAATAAGTTGCACTATCATTATTAACTTTGCATCTTTTGGCTTCAATATTATGAATATGTGTATCATTACGATCGATTTTCAATAAACCATTTACATTAAGTGTATGACCATAGAAGGTTTTATTCATGTAAACAGAACAACAATTATTCTTTGACTTAAATGAATAACTGTATTGCAATAAACATGATCCAATCATATTCATGCTCAACGCAAACACAAAATAACATTTATTGAGGTTCAACACTAATCCCGAAAGTATAGGGAGTGTGCGATGATTATCATATCAATCTTGGAACCACTTCCAACATACACCGTCACTTTACCCTCAACTAGTTTCTGTTCATTTTGCAACTCCCGTTTTGAGTTACTACTCTTTAGTAACTGAACCAGTATCAAATACTGAGGGGTTGCTACAAACACTAGTAAAGTACACATCAATAACATGTATATCAAATATACCTTTGTTCACTTTTCCATCCTTCTTATCCGCCAAGTATCTAGGGGCAGTTCCACTTCCGGTGACCATTTCCTTTGTGGTAGAAGCACTCAGTTTCAGGCTTGAGTCTAGCTTTGGGTTTCTTCATGGGAGTGACAACTTGTTTGTCATTCTTCTTGAAGTTCCCTTTCTATTATTTTGCCCTTTTTCTTGAAACTAGTGGTCTTGTAAACCATCAACACTTCATGCTCTTTCTTGATTTCTACCTTCGCCAATTTCAACATCGCGAAGAGCTCGGGAATTACTTTCGTCATCCCTTGCATATTATAGTTCATCACGAACTTCTAGTAACTTGGTGATAGTGACTAGAGAACTTTGTCAATTACTATCTTATCTGGAAGATTAACTCCCACTTGATTCAAGCAATTGTAGTACCCAGACAATCTGAGCACATGCTCACTGGTTGAGCTATTCTCCTCCATCTTGTAGGCAAAGTACTGTCAGAGGTCTCATACCTCTTGACACGGGCATGAGTATGAACTACCAATTTCAACTCTTGGAACATCTCATATGCTTCATGGCGTTCAAAACATTTTTGAAGTCCCGGTTCTAAGACGTAAAGCATGATGCACTAAACTATCAAGTAGTCATCATACCGAGCTTTTGTCAGACGTTCATAATGTATGCATCTGCTCCTGCAATTAATCTGTCACCTAGCGGTGCATCAAGGACATAATTATTCTGTGCAGCAATGAGGATAATCCTCAGCTCACGGATCCAATCCGCATCATTGCTACTAACATCTTTCAACTTAGTTTTCTCTAGGAACATATCAAAATAAAACAGGCGAGCTAAACGCGAGCTATTGATCTACAACATAGATATGCTAATACTACCAGGACAAAGTTCATGATAAATTAAAGTTCAATTAATCATATTACTTAAGAACTCCCACTTAGATAGACATCCCTCTAGTCATCTAAATGATCACGTGATCCAAATCAACTAAACCATGTCAGATCATCACGTGAGATGGAGTAGTTTTCAATGGTTAACATCACTATGTTGATCATATCTACTATATGATTCATGCTAGACCTTTCGGTCTCCAGTGCTCCGAGGCCATATCTACATATGCTAGGCTCGTCAAGTTTAACCCGAGTATTCCGCGTGTGCAAAACTGGCTTGCACCCGTTGTATGTGAACGTAGAGCTTATCACACCCGATCATCATGTGGTGTCTCAGCACGATGAACTTTCGCAACGGTGCATACTTAGGGAGAACACTTATACCTTGAAATTTAGTGAGAGATCATCTTATAATGCTATCGCCGATCTAAGCAAAATAAGATGCATAAAAGATAAACATCACATGCAATCAATATAAGTGATATGATATGGCCATCATCATCTTGTGCCTCTGATCTCCATCTCCAAAGCACCGTCATGATCACCATCGTCACCGGCGCGACACCTTGATCTCCATCGTAGCATCTTTGTCGTCTCGCCAACTATTGCTTCTATGACTATCACTACCGCTTAGTGATAAAGTAAAGCAATTACATGGCGATTGCATTTCATACAATAAAGCGACAACCATATGGCTCCTGCCAGTTGCCAATAACTTTGATACAAAACATGATCATCTCATACAATAAAATTTAGCATCATGTCTTGACCATTTCACATCACAGCATGCCCTGCAAAAACAAGTTAGACGTCCTCTACTTTGTTGTTGCAAGTTTTACGTGGATGCTACGGGCTGAGCAAGAACCGTTCTTACCTACACATCAAAACCACAACGATATTTTGTCAAGTATGTGTTGTTTTAACCTTCACAAGGACCGGGCGTAGCCACACTCGATTCAACTAAAGTTGGAGAAACCGACACCCACCAGTCACCTGTGTGCGACGCACGTCGGTAGAACCAGTCTCGCGTAAGCGTACGCGTAATGTTGGTCTGGGCCGCTTGATCCAACAATACCGCCGAATCAAAGTATGACATGCTGGTAAGTAGTATGAGTAGTATCGCCCACAACTCACTTGTGTTCTACTCGTGCATATAACATCTACGCATAAACCTGGCTCGGATGCCACTCTTGGGGAACGTAGTAATTTCAAAAAAAATTCCTACGCACACGCAAGATCATGGTGATGCATAGCAACGAGTGCTACGTCTTGAGCTTGCGTTGGTTTTCCTTGAAGAGGAAAGGGTGATGCAGCAATAGTAGCGTAAGTTTTTCCCTCAGTTTTTGAGAACCAAGGTATCAATCCAGTAGGAGACTCCTAAAAAGTCCCACGCACCTACACAATCAAACAAGAACTCGCAACCAACGCAATAAAGGGGTTGTCAATCCCTTTACGGCCACTTGCGAAAGTGATATCTGATAGAGATAATATGATAAGATAAATATATTTTTGGTATTTTATAATATAGATTGGAAAAGTAAAGATGCAAATAAAAGTAGATGGCAAACTTATATGATAAGAGATAGACCCGGGGGCCATAGGTTTCACTAGCGGCTTCTCTCAAGATAGCATAAGTATTATGGTGGGTGAACAAATTACTGTCGAGCAATTGATAGAAAAGCGAATAATTATGAGATTATCTAGGCATGATCATGTATACAGGCATCATGTCCGTGACAAGTAGACCGACTCCTGCCTGCATCTACTACTATTACTCCACACATCGACCGCTATCCAGCATGCATCTAGAGTATTAAGTTCATAAAGAACAGAGTAACGCATTAACAAAGATGACATGATGTAGAGGGATAAACTCATGCAATATGATATAAACCCCATCTTTTTATCCTCGATGGAAACAATACAATATGTGCCTAGTTGCCCCTGCTATCACTGGGAAAGGACACCGCAATATTGAACCCAAAGCTAAGCACTTATCCCACTGCAAGAAAGATCAATCTAGTAGGCCAAACCAAACTGATAATTCGAAGAGACTTGCAAAGATAACTTAATCACACATAAAAGAATTCATAGGAGATTCAAATATTTCTCATAGATAAAGTTGATCATAAACCCACAATTCATCGGATCTCGACAAACACACCGCAAAAAGAGTTACATCGAATAGATCTCCAAGAAGATCGAGGAGAACTTTGTATTGAGATTCAAAGAGAGAGAAGAAGCCATCTAGCTAATAACTATGGACCCGAAGGTCTGTGGTAAACTACTCACAACTCATCGGAGAGGCTATGGTGTTGATGTAGAGGCCCTCCGTGGTCGGTTCCCCCTCCGGCGGAGCGCCGACGAAGGCTCCAAGATGGGATCTCGCGGATACAGAAGGTTACGGTGGTGGAAATAGTTTTTCGTGGTCGCCTATGATGTTTTAGGGGTACATGGGTATATATAGGAGGAAGAAGTAGGTCGGTGGACGCCAGAGGGCCCCACGAGATAGGGGGCGCGCCCAGTAGAGGGGGGGCGCCCTCCACCCTCGTGGCCGCCTCAATTGTTTCTTGACTTCCACTCCAAGTCCTCTGGATCACGTTCGTTCCAAAAATAACGCTCCCGAAGGTTTCATTCCGTTGGACTTTGTTTGATATTCCTTTTCTTCGAAACACTGAAATAGGCAAAAAAAGCAATATGGCTTGGGCCTCCGGTTAGTAGGTTAGTCCCAAAAATGATATAAATGTTTAAAGTAAAGCCCATAAACATCCAAAACGGGTAATATAATAGCATGGAACAATCAAAAATTATAGATACATTGGAGACGTATCAACGAGCGGGGAGAGTATCGTCCACATAACCTCGTAGACCGTAAGCGGAACCGGTATGACAATGCGGTCGATGTAGTAGAACGTCTTCACGATCCAACCGATCCAAGTACCGAACGCACCGCACCTCCGAGTTCAGCACACGTTCAGCTCGATGACGTCCCTCGTACTCTTGATCCAGTTGAGGCCGAGGGAGAGTTTCGTCAGCACGACGGCGTGATGACGATGATGATGCTACCGACGTAGGGCTTCGCCTAAGCACCGATATGATATGATCGAGGTGGATTATGGTGGAAGGGGGCACCGCACACGGCTAAAAGATCAACAGATCAACTTGTGTGTCTAAGGGGTGCCCTCCTCCCCCTTATATAAAGGAGTGCAGGAGGGGGAGGGGCCGGCCCTCCTAGGTGCGCCCCAAGGGGAGTCCTACTCCCACCGGGAGTAGGACTCCCACCCTTCCAAGTGTGGGAGTGGGAGAGAGGGAAGGAGGAGAGAGGGGGAAGGAAAGGGGGGCGCCCCCCCTCCCTGTCCAATTCGGACTAGAGGGGGAGGGGGCGCGGCTGCCCTGGCCGCCCCTCCTCTTCTCCACTAAGGGCCCAATAGGCCCAATACACTCCTTGGGGGGTTCCGGTAACCCCCCGGTACTCCGGTTTTTTGTCCGAACTTGCCCGGAACTTTTCCGAAGTCCAAACATAGTCATCCAATATACCAATCTTTATGTCTCGACCATTTTGAGACTCCTCATCATGTCCTTATCATATCCGGGACTCCGAACTACCTTCGGTACATCAAAACACATAAACTCATAATACCGATCGTCACCGAACGTTAAGCGTGCGGACCCTACGGGTTCGAGAACTATGTAGACATGACCGAGACACGTCTCCGGACAATAACCAATAGCGGAACCTGGATGTTCATATTGGCTCCTACATATTCTACGAAGATCTTTATCGGTCAAACCGCATAACTACATACGTTGTTCCCTTTGTCATTGGTAAGTTACTCGCCCGAAATTCGATCGTCGGTATGCAATACCTAGTTCAATCTCGTTACCAGCAAGTCTCTTTACTCGTTCCGTAATGCATCATCCCGCAACTAACTCATTAGTTGCATTGCTTGCAAGGCTTATAGTGATGTGCATTACCGAGAGGGCCCAGAGATACCTCTCCGACAGTCGGAGTGACAACTCCTAATCTCGATCTATGCCAACTCAACAAGTACCATCGAAGACACCTGTAGAGCACCTTTATAATCACCCAGTTACGTTGTGACATTTGGTAGCACACAAAGTGTTCCTCCGGTATTCAGGAGTTGCATAATCTGATAGTCATAGGAACATGTATAAGTCATGAAGAAAGCAATAGTAATATAATAAACGATCAGGTGCTAAGCTAACGAAAGGGATCAAGTCAATCACATCATTCTTTAATGATGTGATCCCGTTATTCAAATGACAACTCATGTCTATGGCTAGGAAACTTAACCATCTTTGATTCAACGAGCTAGTCAAGTAGAGGCATACTAGTGACACTCTATTTGTCTATGTATTCACATGTGCATCAAGTTTCCGGTTAATACAATTCTAGCATGAATAATAAACATTTATCATGAAATAAGGAAATAAATAATAACTTTATTATTGCCTCTAGGGCATGTTTCCTTCAGTCTCCCACTTGCACTAGAGTTAATTATTGTGATAAAATTAAACTATATTTTTTTACATTTTGTGGTACAATATGCCTTAAACCATGTTTTAATAAATTCCACTTAAACATGTAAATTTAGAAAATAAAATTTGCATGTCTTCCTTAATTTACTTTTGAATCTTACAGTAATATAGTGTATATGTATGTGTGTGTCATTAAATATCTTAATAAATATTTCTAAATCATGTGGTATAAATAATATCTTGATAGCCATGTTTATAACTAGACATATGCAAATAGAAGAATCCGGGGTACATAAGATGTTTACAAGGAGCTTGGTACCTAATAACGGTCGCATTGCTCTATTTATTTTTACACGTAGGTTTTAATTGATCTACGTAGTACCTAGATGTGTTTTTTCCATGCTTTGTATGGTTTTAATGATTGAACTATGAGGTGTCCGGATGCATACAAGGAAATTTGAGGATTTCACGGTCACTTTCCAAGGATGTTCCCGTCCACTCGGGCGCTTCCGCAGTCGTTTGAGGGGCTAGATTTGTTGTCTGTGTGTGTAGATGTTGTAAAAAACACAACAAGTTCGAGTAGTAGTTTCAGTCTTTTTCTGATCACACAGTGAGGCTCTCAATGGAAGCGCCAATGTCGATACTAAAATCGGCAGACCTCGGGTAGGGGGCCCGAGGATGTGGATCTCGGATCGACAGGTAACGGGAGACGAAGGGGACAATATTTACCCAGGTTCGGGCCCTCTCGAAGAGGTAAAACTCTATGTCATGCTTCGATTATATTGATGATGGTGTGTCGGGTAGATGCTTGATCTACCTCGAGATCATGTGTTGCATTCTAACCCTAAGGTGAGTAATGATAAATCTAACCTCTACGGACTAAACCCCTGAGCTTATATAGATGTTGGAGGTATCTAGGGTTACATATGGTCGGTTGCCATCTAGGGATAAGCACGCCGATAACTGAAGCCATCCTTGATAAACACATCAAGTCTTCGGCAGGGTCCATGTTCACCACGCCAAGGTTCGAAGCTTCCGAAGTGCTTCCTTGTGATATCGGTGGACCATAAGCTCGGCCCACGGACAGTATGTCAACTAGGTTGGTACCCCCTAATCCAGGATACCGTCAGCATTCCTTAGCTTTTCCTCTCAAAGAGAAAGGAAATAGACGCAATTTCAGAGTGTCAGGATCATAATCCTTTATGTGTGTCATGTTGCACAATTCAGTGAAATTGTGTAAGTGAATACTGGCATCCTCAGAAACAGATCCTCCAAATTGGTCCTGTTGAACCATGAAAACTAAGTTTGGTTTAATCCCATATACTCAGTGGCTACTACCTAAGGCTGTGTTATAGGTTCACACATGAAGTTGCCGCTGGGAGTAGCAAAACTCTCAAGATTACGAGCCATATTAATCTTTTTGTTTCTCAACTGACACGACTTGCAACAAGAATAAAACTTAAACTGAAAACATAAACTGAAAATTAACTTTAACAAAAACTCTAACACAAAGACTAGGAATACTAAACTCCTCCCCGGCAGCGGCGTCAGAAAAAGGGCTTGATACCTCCTTTTATTGATCCTATATCGGAACAAAAAAGAGTATCCACACCTATTTCCCGAGAGGTGACCCTGGATTATCGAACCCATGAGAAGAAGATTCCCTTGAAGTGGTGGTCTCTAGCAAGTTTTTGTCAAAGTATCAAATCCAGTAGCACCTTAATGTAAGTACCACATGTACTCTAGCACCTTAATGTAAGTACCACAATAGTTATCATCCCAACAAAAGAGAGGAGATTTTAAATGAGTGGCCTTTCATTCACACACAAGTTGTCACGAATCACATGTGTAGTAACTGTTTGAGAACCTGCAAACGGTACTATTGTCCCATGTAACAATATACCATAGTTGCAATAAGGATCGATTGTTGGAGCGAGCGTAATGATAACTTTAAAGTAAAGAATATAAATTAAAAGAATGTAAATGGCTTCCTACAGGAGAGAGATTAGGCGCGGAGAAACTTTGGATCATGGTGTACATCAAGTGTGCCAGTGCGACGGTAATGCCAACTATCTTGTATCATGATTCTAATGTGTTGATTGTTTGTTCGGTAGGCGGATCATCCTTGAGTTGTAGAACTCCTCCACACGAGATTCCATTCTCCTCAATAGTCCTGTTTTGATGTTGCCACATCATTGTCGTCTCCGCAATTGAGGTTGTTAGCTCAGAACAATGTGTTAGGTTTGGTGGATCGCCGTTATCTCATACTATCTTAGATCCACGTAGAAGTCTCCACCTGCCAGCTGGATGTCACGAATTCATTTTTAACATAGTACGAACGAAGTTGTTCACATACATGAATTCACTAAACAATATGTGTTACCTGTTTAGGTCTTTGGATCATGTTGTCTGGGCCCTTAAATTGGACAATACGCATATGTTCATCACATATAAACAACACAAAACTATAACCACGAATGACAACATATAGGATAGGCACTAATGAATCTTGCCGACCACCTACATCTCCCATACCTAGGGGAACTACTCACGCATTGGGGAAGAATCACCAAGCGACATAGAGAATAATTCAAGAGAAACCATATCGATAATATTGTGGAGAGGTACAACGGTTACGCCAGATAAGGAGTGTGCATATGCAAAGTAAAGAGGGAGCAGGGGCGAAGTGAAAAAAAGGTGGACCAAAAAAACATTTGAGTGGGTCGGGGTGTCAGAGTCCTATGTGTTGGCGGCCTTTTTTTAGGGAAAACGCCATCATGGCCACTTTATTAAGAAAATTATCCGCTTACATCGTTCATAAGACAACCAAGAATAAAGCTAGGGGATTCATCCGCCCAAATACAAGAAAAAATATTCTCAAAACTGTACTTAGCTATCTCATGCGCAGCCTGGTTTGCTTCTCGTAAGACATGACCGAAGTGGACGTTTCCAATTGAGGCAATAAGATCCATGCAATCAGCATATATAGGTGCTCCTTCGCTCCACCATGTACTACTTGTGGATGCGTTGACGACTTTTGTCGAGTCCGACTCCGCTGTGATATTACTGAAACCGAGATTTGATGCCAAAGTTAACCCATGCTTCATGGCGAGAGCCTCTAAAGTGGATGCATCCGAAGCAAAGGGGATGAAAGAGCAAGTAGCAGCCACAAAAAAACACGACAGTCCCTGATAATTGCCGTTGTGGCTCCCGTTTTAGTATCACAATGGAAAGAAGCATCAACGTTCAGTTTAAGAATGTCTCTCCCTGGCTTCTCCCACCGTGCCACAGGCCTTGCAACCACCTTCTAATTTGCTTTAACAAAAGCATTACAAAGAGCCAGGATGGACATCATCCAATGTGGATATGGAGGGACACTTCCATTGTGAGTTTTTCGTCGCCTAATCCACCATAGATACCAGCACGCTGTTGCTATTACTCCCGCTGTACTCACCCCATGTAGGCTTTGATATTGGTCCCCCGAAGAGTCTAGCAGTTCTTCCAACATTTGTGACCCCGACCTTTCCGCAGCAAAGTCTCCCAGTATTTTATCTTCCAGCTTCAGGTCTTTCCATAATTGTTTTGCCGAAGCACGTTCAAAAAGGAGATGTGATATGTCTTCTGATCCAGAGTGGCAAATAGGACAAGTAGGGTCAGACCCAACATGGCGATGAACTAAAACTGCTTTAACCTGAATCATCGCGTGGAGAGCCCGCCAACAGAAAATCTTTATCTTCCCCGGGATTGGAATCTTCCATATTGTACTCCAAATTCGGTTCGCTCCCAGAGAGGAAGATGTGCCTAAATTTGCATTTCCAAATTGATGTTTCCACTCCACGTGGTAAGCAGACCTCACCGAAAAGATCCCTGGTTTATTGAAATTCCATGCAATGAAATCATCAAAGCCATTTGGACTCAAAGGAATACTAAGAATTCTGTCCGCGTCCGCTCCCAAGAAAATGTCCCGAATCAATATCTCATCCCACTGGCCAGTCCAGGGATCAATCAGGTCAGACACCTTCTCAATCACAACACCACCTCTCTCGGTTACCACCTTTCTGGAAGGACTTGCTGGAATCCAAGAGTCTCGCTAAATATTTACTGTTTCACCATTGCCTACCCTCCATATGTTACCTCTTTTGAAAGTTTGGATCCCAGCAACAATGCTTTGCCATGTGAAAGAAGACCCCTTCTTTGGGCCAACATCTAAAATGTGTTGGTTCGGATAGTATTTGGCTTTCAAGATCCTTGCACAAAAAGAATTTGGTTTCTCTATCAGTCTCCAGACTTGCTTTGAGAGCATGGCCAAACTGAAAGAGTGAAAATCACGAAACCCTAGCCCACCTTGAGATTTGGGAAAGCACAATTTCCACCAAGCAAACCAATGCATCTTCCTTTCATTTTCTCCGTCCCCCCACCAGAATTTTGCTACTACATCCATCATATCCTTGCATATTCATTTTGGTAGTTTAAAAACTCCCATTGCAAACACTTGAATGGCTTGTGCAATCGATTTCAACAAAGTTTCTTTGCCAGCAATGGACAAGTTCTTTTCCTTCCAACCATTAATTCTCGGCATAATTCGTTCAACAAGATGTTTAAAACAGTCACTTCTATCAATACCAACAAGTGCCGGGAGTCCCAAGTATCTGTCCGACAGTGCTTCATTATCTATATTCAGATGCAAACACATATCCGCTCTCATATCCACTTCAGTATTTGGGCTAAAGAAAATACTACATTTTGCAAAACTCACCAATTGTCCTGAATTTGCACAATAGGAATCAAGCACCTGCTATAAGGAAGTTGCATTACTCATATCTGCCTTCATGAGAATAAGGGAGTAATCAGCAAATAAAAGGTGTGAAACTGATGGTGCATTTCTGCACACCCTGATCCCTTCGATGCCACCAACTTCTTCTTCAAACAACAGTAAGCTAGATAAAGCCTCAGAACATAGCAAAAACAGGTATGGTGATAGAGGATCACCCTGTTGATGACCTCTTGTGGGAATGAACTGTTATGTTTCCTGAGAATTATATCTAACATTATATTTCACAAAAGAAACACAATTCATAATCAGATTGACCCATTGCTCATTAAACCCCCTATGTGTTGGCGGCCTGAACTCCCATAAAGCCTTCCTTTCTGTCCGCCTTCGATTTGTGAGAAAACGAACTTCCAAACTGTTATCATGTTAGATCGCAAATTGCGTACAAACAACTTGGTTAGACGGGACGTGCTTTTAGGGTTGGAGATGGAGAGCAGCGATATGGAGGACGAGCTCGCATGCTCCTGGTTTGTAGACCAATGGAACAAGGTCACGTGGTGGCAGTAATTATGGACAGTGAAAATATTAGTTTGCATAGGGAGCCGGGAAAGGTACAGATAGGGTTGCGGGCCACTATGTTCCTGACGGAGTTAACCAACGCCGTGAGGGCAGCAGCGACGATTTTTGCTAAAAAAAAGCAGCAATGATAGGACGCGTACACTCCCTTCACCAGCGTGTGGCAGGAAAACAAAAAGAAATCTCTCTTTTTGCGGAGTAGTTGAATAACTAATTGATCTAAAACTTGCCATGGACCAGGAAAAAGTTTATTGCCATGTGTGAAAAAAAATTCACATGTAAAAAATGTAGCCGTGATGGTAAAAAAACTCTGTATGTTCTTTCTGTGTCTAAATTTTTACACGCTACATACAATTATTTTTTTGGCGAAAGATACATTTCATAAATTTGCCGTGATATAACAACGATTTTGCCAAAAAAAACACATGAAAAATTGCCATGGGTTTGTACAAAAAACATGCAAGTTAGAATTGCCATTATCCATGGCAACTTTTAGAGAAAATGTTCTATAGGTAATGGAAAACTTAGAAAATAATATTCCTAGATCATGGTAACTTATGGCGAAAAAATGTAATAGGCACACGGCAAATTTAGGAATTTTGTTCTTTATAAGGATGGCAAATTTAGGAACTTGTCATGGGCACATGGTAAGTTTAGGGATGTTATTTCTGTAAAAAAAACAATGCAACTACTGTAGTTTGCCATGGGCACATGGCAAAATTGCCCATGGCAAATTTAGGGAATTTTTTCTTGAAATCCATGGCGAATTTGAAATTTTCGTAATGTGCACATGGAAAATTTAAAGAATTCTGTTCTTTGAAAAGATGGCAAATTTAGGAAATCTTCCATGGGCACATGGTAGTGTATGAATTTATTTCTCAAAAAATATGGCATATATTTATTAATTTGCCATGCTACAGAAGAGTAATTTATTAATTTTCCATCCTACAGAAGAGAAATTTGTCTACTAGAAATAAACGTATAAAATGGCACACACATGCATGTTCTAAGAAGAAAAATATTCCCATTATTAATTACTTAAGTACTTTAGAATAAAATATTTTTTTGCCATTGTTACACACACTACAGGTATCACACACACACACACACACACACACACACACACACGCACGCACGCACACACACACACACACACACACAAACAAATACATTTAGGTACAAAAGAAATTATACGTGTGAATCTTTGTCAAATATTGAGTTAGGATTTCCGTGGGACAATGAAAAAAAAGATCTTCTACAAACCATGTCACATTGTATAAGAAGAAAAAAAAAGAGATCAAATTTCAACATGTTGTAATATATAAATAAGATAAAGGTGCACGTCTGATACATTTTACTTTGCATGACATGATTGTGCATAGAATGTATATATGGAAGTTTCTACAATGGAAGGAAAGAGAGTGAACATTAAATCGGTCCAGGATGTTGTCACCACGTCCGGCAAACGTCCGTCCACTGTGCATGTGGGTCCCATCATCCCCACACGACCAAGAATCAGGATTTAAAAAGAACAGACACAGTTGACAAACATGACGCAGCCCATATCCAGATGCGAACGAGCGCTCAGCGATTCCGAGACCACGCGAGCTCGTCCACTCTTGTGAATTTTCTGTTGGAGATGCCTTTAATTATGGAAAACGTTTGGGGCCGGGGCACCGGTCGAAGCTTCGGCCGGTCCAGTCCACGCGCGCGCGATGCGACCCACTCATGAGGAGCCACGTGGCGCGATGGACCCGAGACGACTAGTCCTCCTCCATTTTCTTCTCTTCCCCTCGCGCATCTCTCTCTTTCTCTCTCCCCGCTGCCATGGTGAACGCATCGCCCCGCGCCGCCGTTCAGCAGGTCTGGCAGCCCTCGACCAGATCTGCGCGGATCCGCGTGCATCGGAGCTCTCCCTACCTCGCCGGACCCGGCCACGCCGGAGCTGCAACCAGCCATGGCAGGACTGCACCCCGCGACGCAAATTTGCTGGAACCTCGACGTCACGGCGAGACGACTAGCGACCATTTTTTTTGCTACAACTGTGTTTTGGTTTTGCTACTACCATAGAGATTTTTTGCTGGAACCGATGATTTTTTTTTTGCTTCAATCAGAGATGCGCGATAGCTGGGGAGGCTGACGAGTGCTGCAACCGTTGACAGGAAAGCTTCAACCCAAGATTAAAAATGCTTCAACCATATATACAGAAAGCTGTAAGCGATCAGTGCTATCGAGGAAAGCTACAACCGTCTATATAAAATGCTACAACCTTTGATGAAAAAAGCTTCAAGCGAACGATAGAGAAAAGCTTTCACCTAGACGCTGCTAAAAAAGAAAAAAGTTTCAATCGTTTACAGAAAAGCTTCCACCGTAGAGGGAAAAAGCTTCAACCATTGAGATGAAAGCTACAACCGTGTCAATTTTTTGCTACTACCGTCTGTGTTTTTGCTACATCCATTCATGCGGCCATGGTGCTTTTTTTTACGACTGAGGTGTGATCGGCGACGACGAGGACGGCATTTTTGTTGCAACATCCTTCGTTTTTTGCTACCATTGGCGCTGTGTTTTGCTACCATCGGCGTTGTGTTTTGCTACATCCGATTAACATTTTTTGCTAGAATGGCGACGCCGATGGATTTTTTTGCTGCAACCGTTGTCTTCATTTGCTACGACTGACACGGGAAAATGCTACCACGGGGCATCTCTGTTTTTTGCTGGAACCAATCATCGGTGAGGCGGAGCTGCATCCATGGCACTCCGATGAGCAGCGGGGGCAGCGAGCGGTTGGGGCGAGCTGAGTCCCGGAGCTCGGGGACAGAGGGCGAGCGCGTGGCGGCAGAGGGCGAGCGCGCGGCGGCAGAGGACGAGCGCGCGGCGGCAGAGGACGGGGGCGGCGCTCTCCTTCTTTCTCCTTTTCTCCGCGTGGGAGGTTGACGATGGGTGCGGGGGTGGACAGGGAGAGATCTAACGGCCGCGCGCGCATAGATCGGACGGATCTGGGCTGACCGGCCCAAAGATTCGGCCGGTGCGCCGGCGCTTAGCGCTGCCCTTTAATTATTGCCAGAGTGTGGGTTGCCTACTGCCTTGTCTATCTCGCCATAGTTCAGCTTTCGGACTACCCGAGCATTTATATCGGGACAAGATAAATAGTATGAGACGAGGGTGGCAGGCACGTAAGAGCACGAGGTCACGAGGCCCGGTTCTGTGCCCCATACTACTAGAAAAGTCGTCGACCCGCTCAAGACGAATCTAACCTCCTTGAGAGAGCTACGCCCACTTTTAAACCTTGAATTTGTAGAGCTTGTCGAAGATGAACCCTCACCTTCAAATCCCTGAAGTCTATACCTTGTACTTTGTAATCCCAGTCGTTTCTAACCTCGACACTCTTTTAGGAGGGGATTTGATGATGTGGCAGCGAGACGCTGGGATTGCTGACTTGCTTGGATTGCATACTCCGCATGCATGCATGGTTTTGTATTTGCATGGATTAATGGATGCTAGGCGAGCTGTACTACTACAACTAAAAGAGTTGATCTCTGTAGCGGGGCGCCACCAGCGTCGGCTGCAAGGCCAACTCAGAGTCATCGCACAGGCAGCCCAGTTTGTCCCACGATTTGCCTAGGTACCGGAACATGGGTTCTCTGGTTGAACGGGAGTTCTTGGACGGCGTGCGTGGCTAGGCGGGGAGTTCATGGACGCCAGAGCAACCAGCACGCTCTCGCCTCCGAGGCCGTTGCGTTCAAGGCCAGTGTCCTGCACACGGGCGCAACACTGCATCCAAGGCCGACGCCCTGCCTGCTTGCCGTCGAGTACGCCGTCGTGCACCCGCGCTCACTCGCTCGCTCCTGCCTAAAGCCGTTAGTACGCCGTCGTACATCCTCGCTCCTCCTGTCTACAGCCGTCAAGTACGCCGTCTTGCAATTGCTCCTTGAGTGGCGGAGCCAGGTTTACAAAAGTGGGTGTACATAATTCAAGCTCAGTGTTTAGACATACGAAGTTCTTTTTTTTTGAAAAGGATAAGACTTTATTGCTTAAATGATGGATAGGTCTTTTACAAAAAGGTGAGAAATAAAATCGGGAATAGAGGCATCCCAAAATTCAGAGCTCGATATACGAAGTTAGTTGGGATGGTTAACAGGTGCAGAGCTCGATCTTGCTCGCTGGTCCGTATCCTGTTCTTTCCATTTTCATCTTGCTATTTATTTCTCCTGCCGAGAAGTGGCCGCATACTGTATTTCTCCCGCTGACAAGTAGGCCACACACACATATTTTGCTTAATCCGCCAATCCCGGCCCTTTTCCTGTTTGGATACGACCTTAAGGTTAAAAAAGACCGGGATTACAAAATATAGGATACGGACTTCAGGGATTTAAAGGTGAGGGTTCATCTCGGACGAGCTCTACACACTCAAGGTTTAAATCAGACTTCACTCGTAGCCTTGCCATGTGCGCCCACCGGCAAACGTAGCTGTCACGATTGTATTTTTTTTTTGAAAGTTGTCACGATTGTATTTTAGTAGTACGTGTTGTAGATGGAAAGCTTTCAATTTGGTGATATTTTAGTGGTGCATGCGCCATGCACAAGGAAAGGGTCCAAAGATTTGGTATTTAAAAGGGTTATTACCTGCTAAAAAGAGGTTGCCGTAGCACATATCAAGCCACGATTATAGGGACGGTTGGTGGGTGCGTGTCCACCTGGTTATCCTATATAAAGCTGCCCTCCACCGCCCCCTTGAGCCTTCGTACCCTGTAGTTCTTCTTCCTCTCTCCAAAACAAAAGGCAAGTTCTTGGAGGTTCTCTTCCCTCCCATGCAAAGGTGTGCTCATGTGTCCCAAGCAAGGCAAGCAAGTTGTTGGTTCTCATGCCGTTCAAGGTTCTGCTCTCTAGTTGGTGTTCTCTGTCATGTGTTGAGCAGCGGGATGCCAGTTTATCTTTCTCTCGCACACGACGGAGAAACCAACCTTTTCTATGGGTTGATTCCTCTCTCGTTTGTGAAGAGAAAGATAGGTCGCTGGGTTTCATCATCAGCATCAGTACAAGAGGGAAGAAATTGGGAAGAAGGATCGATGAATTTCATCTTGTTAAAGCGTGCATCCAACAGGGAACAGGTTGATACAACTTATTTTCTTCGTGAGAAATCAGTGATTTCGTTTCTTTTGCAGCGATGAAAAAGGTGAAGACCGCCCCACCCCACCCGGACCCGAACCCGATCCGCACACCAAGCGCGCCTCTGACCCGAAAGGAACCCCGCCCCGCCGTGCGCTCCACATCTCTAAGCGAACCCGCGCTCAACGCCCAAAGCCGGGCGTCCCGAATTGAGATCCAGTCGTTCATTTTCTAGGTTTCGCCAAGGGCACCGTACCCCAAGCCCTTGTCCCTCCTCGTGCACCACCAACACTACAGCGTCGCCGTGGGTTCAATAGTTTGTTGATGATGTGTATATGCTATGTACTTGGTACTAAGATAACCTTTAATACAATTTAAGCACACCATCAATATTTATAATAAACTTTAATACATGTTCAAAAGTCTTGTTTTTTGTCATATAGAGACATATTTAATTATTGTGATAAAATTCAATTATATTTTCTTTACATTTTTTGGTACAATATGTCTTAAACCTTTTTTTAATAAATCCCACTTAAATATGTAAATTTAGAAAATAAAATTTGCTTGTCTTCCTTAATTTACTTTTGAATCTTACAGTAATATAGTGTATATGTATGTGTGTGTCGTTAAATATCTTAATAAATACTTCTAAATCATGTGGTGTAAATAATATCTTGATAGCCACGTTTATAACTAGACATATGCAAATAGAAGAATCTGGGGTACATAAGATGTTTACAAGGAGCTTGGTATCTAATAAAGGTCGCATTGCTTTATTTATTTTTACATGTAGGTTTTAATTGATGTACGTAGTACGTAGATGTGTTTTTTTCCAATGCTTTGTATGGTTTTAATGATTGAACTATGAGGTGTCCGGATGCATACAGGGAAATTTGAGGATTTCACGGTCACTTCCACGGACGTGCCCGTCCACTCAGGCGCTTCCGCGGTCGTTTGAGGGGCTAGATTTGTTGTCTGTGTCTGTAGATGCTCTAAAAACACAACAAGTTCGAGTAGTAGTTTTAGTCTTTTTCCGATCACACATCGAGGCTCTCAATGGAAGCGCCAATGTCGATACTAAAATCGGCAGACCTCCGGTAGGGGGCCCCGGATCTGGACACTAGTAGAAAAACCCCCTATCATCCCGGTTGGTAAGGGCCTTTTGTCCCGGTTCTTGAACTGGGACTAAAGGGTCGTTACTAATGCCCTAGACCTTTAGTCCCGGTTCAAACACGAACCGGGACAGATGGGCCTCCACGTGGCCGGTGCGCCGACCCCAGGCAGGAGGGCCTTTGGTTCCCGTTGGTGGCACCAACCGGGACCAAAAGGCATCCACGCGTCAGCATTTCAGGGGCTGGGGTTTTTGTTTTTTTTGAAAGGGGGGGTGTTTGGGGGTTTTGGGGGGGTTAATTTAGGTGTTTCATATATTGTGTTAGTTAGCTAATTAATAGAGAGAAGTGTCCTCTCTTATGTCCGTGCTTGGTCGACGCTACGTACTATACATAGAGAGGCCCTCGACACGCTAGCTAGTAAGAAAATGAAGGAAACTATTAAGTACAGAAGTTCGTCATGCATACCGAGAGAAGTGATCGATCGACCTCTCCTTCTCCGAGAGATTGGTCGAACAACAAGTTTTCGTATTATCTATCCGACGTTACTGGCTACATACATATACAATATGTAAGATCTCTTACAATCCCCTAGCATTTGAAATCAACTTCCACATGGTATTCTCCGGCTTTATTGATGACGTGGTCAAGAAAGAATCCCGCCAATTCCTCTTGAATTGCTTTCATGCGATCTTGTTCTAGGAGTTCATTCCGCATCTACCACGTCTAATTTGAAGAAGGGGGTTAATACATATATATGAATGAAACTCAACAGAAATGATGGTGTAATAAAATGAAATTGTGAATATTATTGCTTACGCACTTCATATTGTCTATTAGAGTAGCCCCGCTTATTTTTCAAAGTCGCGTTGTAGATGAACTCGCACACGTAGTATCCACAGTAATTATTCTCTTGTTCCTGCCACAAGCACTTTACGAGAAATAGAGGTCAATCAAACTGATAATGAAGCATTATAAATGGCATTGATAAAAGTATAGCTATAGAATCAACGGGAGATGCGCGCAACTAGCTAGCTAGTAGTACATACTTTCGGGTATGTATATCGCAGCTCCTTCGGCAGTCCCGGAGCTTCTGCGGTGAACTGTTTCCAAACCCTGGAAGACAAAGAAAATAATTATTATTACTTGAGATATCAGGAAATGAACAAAAAGTTGCCGATATGGTGCGATATAATGATCGACTGAACTTACTTGTTGAGCAATTTAGTCATGTCCGCATAGGTTTCGGGATCTTTTCGTCTCGAGTCTAAGACGGTTACTAGTCCCCGCTCAACCTTAATCTCCAGAAGAACATAGTGGAAGCTGCGCACGCATGCATAACTCATCAATTACATTACTATAACCTCGCTCAAGTAATAAGGGAAACCGAATATGCACACGACAGTAACACTCACTTGAAGTTGTAAGGAAAGAGTATGGTATCTTTGTTTTGATTTTTGATCAACGATTGTAGCAAGTTGGCCTCGGCCTCTTCGGCGTGCTTTTTAACCTGAATTTCATCTATGATATTTGTGTTAATGAACCCAATATCATACATTTCTCGTTTTCTGCAATCGACGATCTTCAATCTGCATAATATAGTGAGGATAATTAATTATAAATACATGCAATGAAAGAGCTGAGCTATATGTAAAGACTTAATGACAGAAATAGTAATTACAGACAGTAGAAAAAGACCGTTAATTTATCAAGGGCCTTTTGATTGAAGAACTCGAAGAACTCCTCAAATGGAACAGGCAACAGATCAGTTCCAACGAGGTCGTGCTCCTCTTTAATTCTCAGATACAAAGTATTCGTCCCCCCAGACTCTCTGCAGGTTTTTATGTACCAATTATGGAATCTTCGCATCATCGTTGATAGAGATTTTTCATCTTTGACGAGAGGCTTCCCGTACTCGTATCTGTGTTCGTCCACCTCCAAGAAATCAAAATGTACATTGTCAGGCAGGTAATCTCCAAGATTGCTATAACCGGCCACCATCCCCGGAGCATTAGCGACGATGTCGCTAGACACATTGAGCGGGGGGCACGATTGCTTTGCTTGTTCGCCGAGCTGGGCAATTTTTTCCCACCTGCTCGTTCTTTTAACCTTTGATCACTGACAGTACTTCCCGACTGCGCCGCTTCGAGATATGTCTTTTCAGTAATGCGCTCATAGTTGGTTTTCGGCGGAGACTTTGGTGGTTTCCTCAGGGCATCGATAGTGCGCTTTGCTTTCACCGGATCTACCTTCTCCTCCGGAGGTGGATGTCTCGCTGCTTTCAACCCTTCAAAGAAGTCCTTCACTTCGGTCCGCACGATCTTCACGTTTTCCTCCTCGGTCCTCTCGTACGGTAACTTCTCTAGAGGCTTCAGAGGTGGACCGTATCTGTATTGCCTCCCGCCTCTGGTTGTACTGCTAGACGCCGGAGCAGACGAAGCGGCTGCGGCTGTCTTCTTTCGTGCTTACTTATGAGGCGGAGGAGAAGGACTACGACGCGCCGGAGCAGCCGGGGCGGCGGCGGGTCTCTTCCGCCCTTGCTGGCGAGGCGGAGAAGGAGGAGGCTGCTGGCTGCTCGGGCGCGCCGGCGCAGGCGGAGAAGGAGGCTGAGTGCCCTGATCGTCACTCACCGGAGGAGGAGGCGGTGGAGGAGGCGGAGTGCCCTTACTCGCCGGAGGAGGAGGAGGCGGAGGTGTCTAGTTCGGAAGGTTGATGAACTCCTTTCGCCATAGGCATGGAGTCTTCAGAACAGAACCCAGCCGAGTCTCCCCTTCACCGGTAGGGTGGTCAAGCCGGAGGTCCTCAAATCCCTCCGTTATTTCATCCACCGTCACCCTAGCATATCCTTCTGGAATCGGACGACAGTGAAAAGTTGCGCCGGGTTCAGAAGGTTGAACTTGGCCGACAGCCGCCTTGACTTTTAAGTTCTGCCATTGCGTCATAAGGTGGCAATTTTGAGACTCCGTGATAAAATCCACGGGGTAGCTAGCAGGAGCCGTCAAGACATGCTCCGGCTGAAGCAGCTCGGTGGAAGCCACGCTGCTTCTCCGCTGAGATGGTGGGGTAGCTTCGGGGGAAGCTTCGGCAGTTCGTTTGCTGCGATTTGCTTCGGCTTCTCGTTCCTCTAGCCCTTGTACCCTTTCGTGCAGCGCCTGCAGTTCGGTCAGCTGCACTTTCTTCCTCCTCTCCTGGCATTTGTAACCGTCTGCGTCCGGAAAACCAACCTTCCACGGAATGGAGCCTGGCGTGCCTCGTGTCCGTCCAGGGTGCTCAGGATTCCCGAGGGCCATTGTGAGCTCGTCCTTCTCTCTGTCTGGAACGAACGTCCCTTGCTGCGCTGCATCGATATAGTGCTGAAGCCTCTTGACTGGTATTTTCATTTGCTCGTCCGTCCAAAGGCACTTCCCTGATACAGGGTCCAAGGTTCCGCCAGCCCCGAAGAACCAAGTCCGGCAACGGTCTGGCCAGTTCATTGTCTCTGGTTCGATCCCTTTATCAAGCAGATCATTCTCAGCCTTGTCCCACTTAGGCCGGGCTTTGAGGTAGCCACCTGACCCCGTGCGATGGTGAAGCTTCTTCTTCGCAGCATTTTGCTTGTTTGTCACCGACATCTTCTTACTCTTTTCCGATGTCTTGTGGGCCACAAATGCGGGCCAGGGATCTCTGATCTTCTCATATTTGCCGATGAATTCCGGTGTCTCTTCTTTGTCGACAAACTTTTTCAGCTCTTTCCTCCACCTCTTGAATACGTCTGCCATCTTTTTAAGAGCAAAAGACTTGATTAATTGCTCATTAACTGGCTTCTCCGGATCCTCCTCTGGCGGTAGGGTGAAATTTGCCTTCAGCTCAGTCCAAAGATCATCTTTCTGCATATCATTGACATAAGACACCTCAGGGTCTTCCTTCTTAGGCTTATACCATTGGTGGATGCTGATCGGGATCTTGTCCCTAACAAGAACCCCACACTGAGCAGCAAATGTGTTCTTTGTCCGGATGGGTTCAATCGGTTCGCCGTCGCGCGCGATTGCTGTGATCTCAAACCTTTCATCCGAGCTCAACTTTTTCTTTGGTCCTCGTCTCCTTACCGAAGTTGTGCTCGATCCGGAGGGCTAGAAAAAAGAAGAAAGACGAGAGTTAATTAATATGTGTACATATACCAAAACAATGAATGCATCAATTAGCTAGTCAGCACAGGCTTAACTAATATATATACCTGGCCGGACTCGGTTCGGTCACCAGAGCCGTCATCACGGTCTCCTTCTTGCACCGTCATTGGGTCACCGGAGCCATCATAATCATGTCTTTCCTCCTCCGTTCTTCGATCACCGTAGCCTGCTTCTTCACCCTGTTCTTCCAGACCATCATTGTCGTTAAGACACGAGAAGATATCACCTCCGGCTAAGATTATGTCCCCCAACACCTCTTCTGCTTCCTCGTCTCGTATGTGCTCCATTGTTTCTGCAAATATTACAACATGGCAATTATTACACAAACATGACAGAAGGTGGATATATTAGTGGCAAACGTAGACCGAGCTTATTCCGGGTTTGGGGTGGCCTCGGCAACGCTTCAAGGGTAGGGGCGCGGCGGGAGGGGTAGGAGACCGACATCGTTTTTTTCTAGGGTTTGGGTGTCCTCGAGAGTTTTGGTCGAGCGAGAGGGGGTGGCCTCGAGAGAGTTTGTCGGGTAGGGGCGCGGCGGGGTAGGAGACCGACATCGCTTTTTCTAGGGTTTGGGTGTCCTCGAGAGTTTTGGTATAAGTTATCACAGTCGAGAGGGGGTAATATCGACAACGACGACATACATACATGGGGAAATAATGTTATCGGGGAGGGGGTACATCGACCCCCCCCCACGTGTTGAAGTTATCGGGAGGGGGTTATATCGACAACGACGGCATACGTACATGGGGAAATAATATTAGTGGCAAACGTAGACCTAGCTACCTAATCACAACAAGGAATCATATTAGTGGCCTCGACGCTTCTCTAGGGTTTGGGGTGGCCTCGGCAACGCTTCAAGGGTTCGGGGTGGCCTCGACGACAATGCTCGGCGATCCTCGGCCTTTGACCCCTCGACGACCCTCGAACCCTCGACTCCTCGCCCCTCGAACCCTCGACGACCCTCTCCCCTCATGTCGAAGTTATTCGGGAGCCGGTATATCGACAACGACATACCCGATAAAAAATAAGAAGAGGTAGAAGAAGAAAAAAAGAAGAGAAGAAGAAAGGAATAGAGGAGGAGATCGAAGAAAAAAAGAAGAAAAAAAAGAGGAGAAGAAGAAAGGAATAGAGGAGAAGAAGAAAAAAATTGAATAATTCTATTTTTTTCTTCTCCTCCTCTATTCCTTTCTTCTTCTCCTCTTTTTTTTCTTCTTTTTTCCTCTTCTTATTTTTTTCTCCTCTTCTTCCTCTCCTCTTCTTCTCCTTCTTCTTCTCATTCTTCCTCTTCTAATTTTCCTTTTTCCTCTCCTCTTCTTTTTCTTCTTCTTCCTTCTTCCTTCTTCCTAGATAAAACTTTTCTAAAAATGTAACTTTTGCATATATAAAAGTGCTTCCTTCTTCCTTCTTCCTAGCTAGATATATAAAACTTTTTTCTAAAAATGTAACTTTTGCATTTATAAAACTTTTTCTTCTTCTTCCTTCCTTCTCTTCCTTTTTCCTAAATATATATAACTTTTCTAAAAATGAAACTAACCTAAAATGCACTAAATCAGAGAGTAACATACATAGATAAAACTTTTCTAAAAATCTATCTTTTGCATACATGAACATATATACACAGAGAACATACATACATATATACATTTTTATAAAAATGCAAAAAACAAATCATCACATATATGAACAAAAATACATATATACTTGGTAAATATATAATGAACATCATTTCTCATATATATCAATGCATACATCCATGGATCATCATTGCTCATATATCCATAGTCATATATAAAAACTTTCTATATATGAACAAAAAACTTTCTATGAACAAAAAAACATTTTTGACATATTTAGCATATTCTAAATTTTCCTAACTCTTTTACAACCAGAAAAATTACTCCAACTTCATGACAGTACCCACACTCCATTTCACCAAAAACCTTCTGATCCATAGTTCAAAATTTTCAAATTTCATTCAAATGAAATTTTAACCAGATTCAAATTCCTTGCTGAAAACCTATTCTAAACCAATCAAAAAATTCTGAAATTTTGCCATCACCTTTGTCTTGCATCAGTACCTCACCACAAAAAAATTCATAAATTCTAATAATTCCCAAAGCCATCTAGCATTTCATCAAGCACCCTCTATATGCAATGTTCATATCTGTAAAAAAAAATCAGAAATTTCAGAAAATTGGACAGCGTGTTGCTGCTGCTCCACTCCTTCTCCTCTCCTCTCCTTCTCCTCTCCTTCTACTCTTCAATGCGTCGGGGCCGGTGGTGACCATGGAGCAGGGGCAGAGAGCAAGGGGCGCTCGGGCGCAAGAGCGGCGCTCGATCGGGACCATGGGAAAGCTAGGGGGCTCACTTCGAGGGGGGCGGCGATGGCAGGAGTCCGACGACGAGGACGGCGGGCTCGGGGCGGCACGCGGTGACGGGGACGGCGGTCTCGGGGCGGCACGCGGCGACAGGGACGAGGAGGGTGGGCTCGGGGAGGCACGCGGCGATGGGGATGAGGACGAGGACGGCGGCCTCGGGGATGCCGGCGACGAGGACGGCGCAGGCTCGGGGAGGCGACGGTGTTGGCGGCGGCAACGGCGAGGTGGAGCAGCCTGGCGGCGTCGATTTCGTCGGCGTCGTCGGGGGGCAAATGCGAGATGAGAACTGAAAAATCCTAAGTGCTACCTTATATACCCAGAGCATTGGTCCCGATTCGTGGCACCAACCGGGACCAATGCCCCCTTTAGTCCCGGTTGGTGCCACCAATCGGGACCAAAGGTCTCTTTTCAGCAGCCCAAAGGGCGGGAAGCAGAGGCCTTTGTTCCCGGTTGGTGGCACCAAGCAGGACCAATGCACCCCCTTTAGTCCCGGTTGGTGGCACCAACCGGGACCAAAGGCCTCTTGCTGCCCGCGTCGTGGCCAAAAGTTTAGTCCCACCTCACTAGTTGAGAGGGGCTCGGAGTGGTTTATAAGCCGCGCTGCGGCTGCCCTCTCGAGCTCCTCTCAAATGTAGGCTTACGGGCCTAATCTCACACTATGCTGTCAGTGGGCCTATTGGGCCTTCTGCGGGCCTGAATCCTGGCCCAGGTTGAGTTCCTAGTCATATTCAGGCCGTGGTGGCCCAATAGGTGGCAGTTTTTTTTATTTTTTTCTAGTTTTTCTGTTTTATTTTTTGTTTTATTTATTTTCTTTTTTTTTGCTTTATTTTTTAATTCTTTCTGCTTTTAGGTCAGAAAAATTATAAACTTTCTGTTAGTGCCATTAGTTTTCAAATTTGAATAGTTAAAATTACGGTGTTTAATATTACTGTGTTTAAAATTCAAAGTTTTTTTCCAGTTTTTTTGTTTTGTTTTTTGCATTATTTATTTTCTTTTGTTTTTTGCTTTATTTTTTAATTCTTTTTTGCTTTTACGCCAGCAAAATTATAAACATTCTATTAGTGCCATTAGTTTTACAAAAAATATTTTGTTTTTTTGTTTTCTTTGTTGCTTTATTTATTTTATTTTGTTTCTACTTACAACAAAATACTTATTGTTGCTATTTTTATTTATTTTATTAAAGTTTATTTTTAATTATTTTTCTTTTAAGTCACAAAAATTATAAACTTTCTGTTAGTGCCATTAGTTTTCAAATTTGAATAGTTAAAATTTGAATTCTTTGAAATTTGTGTGAATCACAAGTTGTGATTAACTTTACTAAAAAAATGAGCATAGATGCGCCTATAGAGAGAATTCAACCTAAATTCATAATAAATTTCTATGAATTTCAGAGAAATTCAGTATGAATTTAGGTCAAATTCCCTGTATAAGGGCATCTATTTTCACTTTGAGAGGAGCTCAACAAGGCAGAGAGGGAGGGGCTTATAAACCGGTGTGAGCGCCCTTCGGTTGGTGAGGTGGGACTAAACTCTGACCGCAACGAGGACCAACTCTTTAGTCCCGGTTTGTGGCAAAAACCGGTACTAATGGTCATGGGCCAGGGGCGAGGCGCATTGGTCCCGGTTCGTGCGTGGAACCGGGACCAAAAGGTCCAGACGAACCGGGACCAATGGCCCACGTGGCTGCCCTCTTGAGTGTTCGTGGTGAGAACATAATTGACAAGGAGCGAACTAGGATTAATGGTATTACGAGGGCCGAACTGCTACGTCTTGAGCTTGCGTTGGTTTTCCCCGAAGAGGAAGGGATGATGCAGCAGAGTAGCGTAAGTATTTCCCTCAGTTTTTGAGAACCAAGGTATCAATCCAGTAGGAGGCCACGCGCAAGTCCCTCGTACCTACACAAAACAAATAGCTCCTCGCAACCAACGCGAACAGGGGTTGTCAATCCCTTCACGGTCACTTATGAGAGTGAGATCTGATAGAGATAATAAATAATATTTTTGGTATTTTTGGTATAAAGATGCAAAGTAAAATAAAAGGCAAAGTAAAGAGCAAAGCAATAATAAAAGTTTAGGAAGATTAATATGATGAGAATAGACCCGGGGGCCATAGGTTTCACTAGTGGCTTCTCTCAAGAGCATAAGTATTCTACGGTGGGTGAACAAATTACTGTTGAGCAATTGACAGAATTGAGCATAGTTATGAGAATATCTAGGTATGATCATGTATATAGGAATCACGTTCGAGACAAGTAGACCGACTCCTGCCTGCATCTACTACTATTACTCCATTCATCGACCGCTATCCAGCATGCATCTAGAGTATTAAGTTAATGAAAACAGAGTAATGCCTTAAGCAAGATGACATGATGTAGAGGAATAAATTCATGCAATATGATAAATACCCCATCTTGTTATCCTCGATGGGAACAATACAATACGTGCCTTGCAACCCTTTCTGTCACTGGGTAAGGACACCGCAAGATTGAACCCAAAGCTAAACACTTCTCCCATTGCAAGAACTACCAATCTAGTTGGCCAAACCAAACGGATAATTCGAAGAGACTTGCAAAGATAACTCAATCACACATAAAAGAATTCAGAAGATTCAAATATTGTTCATAGATAATCTTGATCATAAACCCACAATTCATCGGTCTCAACAAACACACCGCAAAAAGAAGATTACATCGAATAGATCTCCACGAGAGAGGGGGAGAACATTGTATTGAGATCCAAAAAGAGAGAAGAAGCCATCTAGCTACTAGCTATGGACCCGAAGGTCTGAAGTAAACTACTCACACTTCATCGAAGGGGCTATGGTGATGATGTAGAAGCCCTTCATGGTGGAATCCCCTTCCGGCGGAGCTCCGGAACAGGCCCCAAGATGGGATCTCGTGGATACAGAAAGTTGCGGCGGTGGAATTAGGTTTTTGGCTCCGTATCTGATCTGACAGGGGTATGTAGGTATATATAGGAGGAAGGAGTACGCGGTGGAGCAACAGGGGGCCCACGAGGCAGGGGGCGCGCCTGCGGGGGAGGGCGCGCCCCCCACCCTCGTGACCTCCTCTGTTGTTCCTTGGAGCAGGGTCCAAATCTCCTGGATCACGTTCGGTGAGAAAATCACGTTCCCGAAGGTTTTATTCCGTTTGGACTCCGTTTGATATTCCATTTCTTCGAAACATTGAAATAGGCAAAAAACAGCAATTCTGGGCCGGGCCTCCGGTTAATAGGTTAGTCCCAAAAATAATATAAAAGTGGAAAATAAAGCCCAATATGGTCCGAAACAGTAGATAATATAGCATGGAGCAATCAAAAATTATAGATACGTTGGAGACCTATCAAACATCCCCAAGCTTAATTCCTGCTCGTCCTCGAGCAGGTAAATGATAAAAAAAGAATTTTTGATGCGGAGTGCTACTTGGCATAATTTCAATGTAACTCTTCTTAATTGTGGCATGAATATTCAGATCCGAAAGATTCAAGACAGAAGTTCATATTGACATAAAAAAAATAATACTTCAAGCATACTAACTAAGCAATTATGTCTTCTCAAAATAACATGGCCAAAGAAAGTTATCCCTACAAAATCATATAGTCTGGCTATGCTCCATCTTCCCCACACAAAGTATTTAAATCATGCACAACTCCGATGACAAGCCAAGCAATTGTTTCATACTTTTGACATTCTCAAAACTTTTTCAATCTTCACGCAATACGTGAGCGTGAGCCATGGATATAGCACTATATGTGGAATAGAATGGTGGTTGTGGAGAAGACAAAAAGAAGGGAAGATAGTCTCACATCAACTAGGCATATCAAAGGGCTATGGAGATGCCCATAAATAGATATCAATGTGAGTGAGTAGGGATTGCCATGCAACGGATGCACTAGAGCTATAAGTGTATGAAAGCTCAACAAAAGAAACTAAGTGGGTGTGCATCCAACTCGCTTGCTCACGAAGACCTACGACAATTTGAGGAAGCCCATCATTGGAATATACAAGCCAAGTTCTATAATGAAAAATTCCCACTAGTATATGAAAATGAGAAAACGAGAGACTCTCTATTATGAAGATCATGGTGCTACTTTGAAGCACAAGTGTGGTAAAAGGATAGTAACATTGTCCCTTCTCTCTTTTTCTCTCATTTTTTTATTTGGGCCTTTTCTCTTTTTTTATGGCCTCTTTTTTTTCGTCCGGAGTCTCATCCCGACTTGTGGGGGAATCATAGTCTCCATCATCCTTTCCTCACTGGGACAATGCTCTAATTAATGATGATCATCACACTTTTATTTACTTACAACTCAACAATTACAACTCGATACTTAGAACAAAATATGACTCTATGTGTATGCCTCCGGCGGTATACCGGGATATGCAATGATTCATGAGTGACATGTATGAAAGAATTATGAACGGTGGCTTTGCCACAAATACGATGTCGACTACATGATCATGCTAAGTAATATGACAATGATGGAGCGTGTCATAATAAACGGAACGGTGGAAAGTTGCATGGCAATATATCTCGGAATGGCTATGGGAATGCCATAATAGGTAGGTATGGTGGCTGTTTTGAGGGAGGTATATGGTGGGTGTACGATACCGGCGAAAAGTGCGCGGTATAAGAAAGGCTAGCAATGGTGGAAGGGTGCGTATGATCCATGGACTCAACATTAGTCATAAAGAACTCATATACTTATTGGAAAAATCTACAAGTTATCAAAGCAAAGTATTACGCGCATGCTCCTAGGGGGATAGATTGGTAGGAAAAGACCATCGCTCGTCCCCAAGCGCCACTCATAAGGAAGACAATCAATAAATAAATCATGCTCCGACTTCATCACATAACGGTTCACCATACGTGCATGCTACGGGAATCACAAACCTTAACACAAGTATTTTTCAATTTCACAACTACTCAACTAGCATGACTCTAATATCACTACCTCCATATCTCAAAACAATTATCAAGCATCAATCTTTTCTTAGTATTCAACACACTCAAAAGAAAGTTTTACAAATCTTGAATACCAAGCATATTATTATTTTCAGCAAATTACCATGCTAATTAAGACTCTCAAAATAATCTAAGTGAAGCATGAGAGATCAAAGGTTTCTTTAAAACAAATCCACCACCGTGCTCTAAAAGATATAAGTGAACCACTAGAGCAAAACTATAAAGCTCAAAAGATATAAGTGAAGCACATAGAGTATTCTAACAAATTTCAATTCATTTATGGCTCTCTCAAAAGGTGTGTACAGCAAGGATGATTGTGGTAAACTAAAAAGCAAAGACTCAAATAATACAAGACGCTCCAAGCAAAACACATATCATGTGGTGAATAAAAATATAGCTCCAAGTAAAGTTACCGCTAGAAGTGGACGAAAGAGGGGATGCCTTCCGGGGCATCCCCAAGCTTTGACTTTTTGGTGTCCTTGGATTATCTTGGGGGTGCCATTGGCATCCCCAAGCTTAGGCTCTTGCCACTCCTTGTTCCATAATCCATCAAAAGAATTTCACCCAAAACTTGAAAACTTCACAACACAAAACTCAACAGAAATCTCGTGAGCTCCGTTAGCGAAAGAAAACAAAAGACCACTTCAAGGTACTGTAATGAACTCATTCTTTATTTATATTGGTGTTAAAACTACTGTATTCCAACTTCTCTATGGATTATAAACTATTTTACTAGCCATAGATTCATCAAAATAAGCAAACAACACACGGAAAACAGAATCTGTCAAAAACAGAACAGTCTGTAGTAATCTGTAACTAACGCAAACTTCTGGAACTCCAAAAAAATCAGCCAAAATAGGAAGACCTAGGCAATTTGTTTATTGATCAGCAGCAATTTTAATCACTATTTTATCACGTTCTGGTGATTTTTTTAAAAAAAATTCCTAAGCAGCAAGTTTCTGGAAATTACAGCAAGATCAAATAACTATCATCCAAGAAGATCCTATAGGTTTAACTTGGCACAAACACTAATTAAAACATAAAAACACATCTAAACAGAAGTTAGATGATACATTTATTACTAAACAAGAACAAAAACAAAAAACACAAAGACAATTGGGTTGCCTCCCAACAAGCGCTATCGTTTAACGCCCCTAGCTAGGCATAAAAGCAAGAATAGATCTAGGTATTGCCATCTTTGGTAGGCAATTCTTCAATGAGGCATCTATATTTCTTAGGGATTTCTTTCTCTCTAGTGATTATCAAAATTTTAGGCACAAGATCGAAAAATTCATTTGTAGCAAATGGTTCCTTAATGATAGCAAAAAGATTGGGATGAATACTTATAGATTTAAGATCCGCAGTTTCCGTACTAGATGATTCACACTTATTCTTAGGAACATACATAAGCTTGGAAAATTTAGTGGGAGGACTTCGAGTATTCTTTACGGAAGAAAAGGCGGTTCCCAGGTTGGTAATGATACCCTCAAGTTTATTGATTCTAGTGGAATCTAGATTTATTTTCTCATCAACTATAGGTTCTTTTTCCTTAATATTTTTCAAAGTCATTCCTACCTTAGATCCATATTGGGTAATTTGATTGTGGATATTTTTATCTATATTTTCAATTGATTCAATGGTAGCAACTTTATTTTCAATAATCTCAAGTCTTTGCATTACATGCTCCAAAGTTAACATAGTTCCATTAACCAAAAGAGGTGGTGAGCCAAATAAATCTATCATAGCATTATAAGAATCAAAAGTGTGGCTACCCAAGAAATTCCCTCCGGTAATGGTATCAAGGATATATCTATACCAAGGATTGGCACCTACATAAAAATTGCGAAGAAGAACTGAAGTAGATTGCTTCCTGGTACATCTATTTTGAGCATTGCAAATTCTATACCAAGCATATTTCAAATTTTCTCCCTCCCTTTGTTTAAAATTGAGGACTTCATTCTCGGGAGATAACGGAGAAGATATAAGACTAGCCATAACAACAAGCAAGCGAGAAAAAGGCAAACGAAAAGAGAGAGGAGGAGATTGGGAAAGAGAGGACACATAAAACGGCAAGGGTGAAGTGGGGGAGAGGAAAATGAGAGGCAAATGGCAAATAATGTAATGCGAGAGATAAGGGATTGTGATGGGTACTTGGTATGTTGACTTTTGCTTAGACCTCCCCGGCAACGGCGCCAGAAATCCTTCTTGCTACATCTTGAGCTTGCGTTGGTTTTCCCCGAAGAGGAAGGGATGATGCAGCAGAGTAGCGTAAGTATTTCCCTCAGTTTTTGAGAACCAAGGTATCAATCCAGTAGGAGGCCACGCGCAAGTCCCTCGTACCTACACAAAACAAATAGCTCCTCGCAACCAACGCGAACAGGGGTTGTCAATCCCTTCACGGTCACTTACGAGAGTGAGATCTGATAGAGATAATAAATAATATTTTTGGTATTTTTGGTATAAAGATGCAAAGTAAAATAAAAGGCAAAGTAAAGAGCAAAGCAACAATAAAAGTTTAGGAAGATTAATATGATGAGAATAGACCCGGGGGCCATAGGTTTCACTAGTGGCTTCTCTCAAGAGCATAAGTATTCTATGATGGGTGAACAAATTACTGTTGAGCAATTGACAGAATTGAGCATAGTTATGAGAATATCTAGGTATGATCATGTATATAGGCATCACGTCCGAGACAAGTAGACCGACTCCTGCCTGCATCTACTACTATTACTCCACTCATCGACCGCTATCCAGCATGCATCTAGAGTATTAAGTTAATGAAAACAGAGTAACGCCTTACGCAAGATGACATGATGTAGAGGAATAAATTCATGCAATATGATAAATACCCCATCTTGTTATCCTCGATGGCAACAATACAATACGTGCCTTGCAACCCTTTCTGTCATTGGGTAAGGACACCGCAAGATTGAACCCAAAGCTAAACACTTCTCCCATTGCAAGAACTACCAATCTAGTTGGCCAAACCAAACGGATAATTCGAAGAGACTTGCAAAGATAACTCAATCACACATAAAAGAATTCAGAAGATTCAAATATTGTTCATAGATAATCTTGATCATAAACCCACAATTCATCGGTCTCAACAAACACACCGCAAAAAGAAGATTACATCAAATAGATCTCCACGAGAGAGGGGGAGAACATTGTATTGAGATCCAAAAAGAGAGAAGAAGCCATCTAGCTACTAGCTATGGACCCGAAGGTCTGAAGTAAACTACTCACACTTCATCGGAGGGGCTATGGTGATGATGTAGAAGCCCTCCGTGGTGGAATCCCCTTCCGGCGGAGCTCCGGAACAGGCCCCAAGATGGGATCTCGTGGATACAGAAAGTTGCGGCGGTGGAATTAGGTTTTTGGCTCCGTATCTGATCTGACGGGGGTACGTAGGTATATATAGGAGGAAGGAGTACATCGGTGGAGAAACAGGGGGCCCACGAGGCAGAGGGCGCACATGGGGGGAGGGCGCGCCCCCCACCCTCGTGACCTCCTCTGTTGTTCCTTGGAGCAGGGTCCAAGTCTCCTGGATCACGTTCGGTGAGAAAGTCACGTTCCCGAAGGTTTTATTCCGTTTGGACTCCGTTTGATATTCCTTTTCTTCGAAACACTGAAATAGGCAAAAAACAGCAATTCTGGGCTGGGCCTCCGGTTAATAGGTTAGTCCCAAAAATAATATAAAAGTGGAAAATAAAGCCGAATATGGTCCAAAACAGTAGATAATATAGCATGGAGCAATCAAAAATTATAGATACGTTGGAGACGTATCACGAACCATAAGACATTAAAGCATTTCAAATGAACTCTGAAAAAGTTGAAAGTTGGCATGGTATCATAATTTCACACACATAGCATGTGCATGTACAAAACGGACAATGGTATCATACTCGTCTGTTACAAAGTTGGCATGGTATCATCATAATAGTTGCGTGAGAAAGTCTTCACTTTTTCTTCGCTTGTGTCATTTGCTTATTGCGCCGTAACCATGGATAATCTTCATCGTTTATCAGGATGCTTGGGTCAGCCTTGACTTTGAAGGGAGGAATTTCATGAAACTTTTCATAATCTTCAGACATGTCTGTCCTGCCCTCCACTCCCACGATGTCCCTTTTTCCTGAAAGAACTATGTGGCGCTTTGGCTCATCGTATGATGTATTCGCTACCTTATCTTTTCTTTTTCTCGGTTTGGTAGACATGTCCTTCACATAGATAACCTGTGCCACATCATTGGCTAGGACGAACGGTTCGTCAGTGTACCCAAGATTTTTCAGATCCACTGTTGTCATTCCGTACTGTGGGTCTACCTGTACCCCGCCTCCTGACAGATTGACCCATTTGCACTTAAACAAAGGGACCTTAAAATCTACTCCGTAGTCAATTTCCCATATGTCCACTATGTAACCATAATATGTGTCCTTCCCCCTCTCGGTTGTTGCATCAAAGCGGACACCGCTGTTTTGGTTGGTGCTCTTTTGATCTTGGTCGATCGTGTAAAATGTGTTCCCATTTATCTCGTATCCTTTGTAAATCATTACAGTCGAAGATGGTCCCCTGGATAACGAGTACAGCTCATCACAAACAATGTTGTCACCTCTAGACGTGTTTCCAACCAACTGCTGAAAGTCCTGATGTGTTCACATGTAATCCAGTCATCGCACTGCTCCGGGTGTTTGGAAGCAGACTATTCTTGTGTTCATCGACATACGGGGTCACCAAGGTAGAGTTTTGTAGAACTATGTAGTGTGCTTGAGACCAAGAATATCTGTCCCTGCATATTACTGGGTACCCTCCAAGCGTGCCTTTTCGAGTTAATCTCCCCTCATACCGCGATTTAGGGAGACCTATCTTCTTAAGGCCAGGAATGAAGTCAACACAAAATCCAATGACATCCTCTGTTTGGTGGCCCATGGAGATGCTTCCTTCTGGCCTAGCGCGGTTACGGACATATTTCTTTAGGACTCCCATGAACCTCTCAAAGGGGTACATATTGTGTAGAAATACGGGGCCCAGAATGACAATCTCGTCAACTAGATGAACTAGGACGTGCGTCATGATATTGAAGAAGGATGGTGGGAACACCAGCTCAAAACTGACAAGACATTGCGCCACATCACTCCTTAGCGTTGGTATGATTTCTGGATCGATCACCTTCTGAGAGATTGCATTGAGGAATGCACATAGCTTCACAATGGCTAATCGGACGTTTTTCGGTAGAAGCCCCCTCAATGCAACCGGAAGCAGTTGCGTCATAATCACGTGGCAATCATGAGACTTTAGGTTGATGAACTTTTTCTCTGGCATATTTATTATTCCCTTTATATTCGACGAGAAGCCAGTCGGGACCTTCATACTAAGCAGGCATTCAAAGAAGATTTCCTTCTCTTCTTTAGTAAGAGCATAGCTGGCAGGACCTTCATACTGCTTTGGAGGCATGCCGTCTTTTTCGTGCAAACGTTGCAGGTCCTCCCGTGCCTCAGATGTATCTTTTGTCTTCCCATACACGCCCAAGAAGCCTAGCAAGTTCACGCAAAGGTTCTTCGTCACGTGCATCACGTCGATCAAAGAGTGGACCTCTAGGTCTTTCCAGTAGGGTAGGTCCCAAAATATAGATTTCTTCTTCCACATGGGTGAGTGTCCCTCAGTGTCACTCGGAACGGCTAGTCTGTCGCGACCCTTTCCAAAGATTACGTGTAAATCATTGACCATAGCAAGTACGTGATCACCGGTACGCATGGCGGGCTTCTTCCGGTGATCTGCCTTGCCTTTGAAATGCTTGCCTTTCTTTCGACATTGATGGTTGGTCGGAAGAAATCGACGATGGCCCAGGTACACATTCTTCATGCATTTGTCCAGGTATATACTTTCAGTGTCATCTAAACAGTGCGTGCATGTGTGGTATCCCTTGTTTGTCTGTCCTGAAAGGTTACTGAGAGCGGGCCAATCGTTGATGGTCACGAACAGCAATGCCTTTAGGTCAAATTCCTCCTGTTTGTGCTCATCCCACGTACGTACACTATTTCCATTCCACAGCTGTAAAAGTTCTTCAACTAATGGCCTTAGGTACACATCAATGTCGTTGCCGGCTTGCTTAGGGCCTTGGATGAGAACTGGCATCATAATGAACTTCCGCTTCATGCACATCCAAGGAGGAAGGTTATACATACATAGAGTCACGGGCCAGGTGCTGTGATTGCTGCTCTGCTCCCCGAAAGGATTAATGCCATCCGCGCTTAAAGCAAACACTACGTTCCTTGGGTCACTTGCAAACTCACCCCAGTACTTTCTCTCGATTTTTCTCCACTGCGACCCGTCAGCGGGTGCTCTCAACTTCCCGTCTTTGTTACGGTCCTCACTGTGCCATCGCATCAACTTGGCATGCTCTCCGTTTCTGAACAGACGTTTCAACCGTGGTATTATAGGAGCATACCACATCACCTTCGCAGGAACCCTCTTCCTGGGGGGCTCGCCGTCAACATCACCAGGGTCATCTCGTCTGATCTTATACCGTAATGCACCGCATACTGGGCATGTGTTCAGATCCTTGTACGCACCGCGGTAGAGGATGCAGTCATTAGGGCATGCATGTATCTTCTGCACCTCCAATCCTAGAGGGCATACGACCTTCTTTGCTGCGTATGTACTGTCGGGCAATTCGTTATCCTTTGGAAGTTTCTTCTTCAATATTTTCAGTAGCTTCTCAAATCCTTTGTCACGCACAACATTCTCTGCCTTCCACTGCAGCAATTCCAGTACGGTACCGAGCTTTGTGTTGCCATCTTCGCAATTGGGGTACAACCCTTTTTTGTGATCCTCTAACATGCGATCGAACTTCAGCTTCTCCTTTTGACTTTCGCATTGCGTCCTTGCATCGACAATGACCCGGCGGAGATCATCATCATCGGGCACATCGTCTGGTTCCTCTTGATCTTCAGCAGCTTAGCCCGTTGCAGCAGCATCATGCACATCGTCTGGTTCCTCTTGATGTTCAGTAGCATCACCGTATTCAGGGGGCACATAGTTGTCATCGTATTCTTCTTCTTCGCCGTCTTCCATCATAACCCCTATTTCTCTGTGCCTCGTCCAAACATTATAGTGTGGCATGAAACCCTTGTAAAGCAGGTGGGTGTGAACGATTTTCCGGTCAGAGTAAGACTTTGTATTCCCACATATAGGGCATGGACAACACATAAAACCATTCTGCTTGTTTGCCTCAGCCACTTCGAGAAAATCATGCATGCCTTTAATGTACTCGGAGGTGTGTCTGTCACCGTACATCCATTGCCGGTTCATCTGCGTGCATTATATATAATTAAGTGTGTCAAAAACCATTACAGAACATCATGAATAGATAATTAAGTAACCAAATTAATAGAAGTTCATCATCACATTAAAACCAAAGTACATACATAGTTCTCATCTAACAACATAAAGCTCTCCAGAGCATCTAAATTAATTAAACCATACATTGAAACTATGTAAAACATTTCAATGCGAAAACAAATGCGATCATAATCGCAACCAAGGTAACAATTGATCCAATGGCATAATGATACCAAGCGTCGGTATGAATGGCATATTTTCTAATCTTCAAGCGCATTGCATCCATCTTGATCTTGTGATCATCGACGACATCCGCAACATGCAACTCCAATATCATCTTCTCCTCCTCAATTTTTTTTATTTTTCCTTCAAGAAATTGTTTTTTTTTTCAACTAAATTTAACCTCTCGACAATAGGGTCGGTTGGAATTTCCGGTTCACATACCTGCTAGATAAATAAAATCTATGTCACGTTGGTTGGCATAATTTTCATAAACAATAAATGAAGCAATAGTTATAAAGATAATATATACCACATCCGAATCATAGACAGGATGAGGGCCGACGGGGGCGGATACCAAAACCATCGCACTATATAATAACAAGCAATAAAATAGTAAGAAAATTAGACAAGTATATATCTCTAAAGCAAGAATTTTTTTCTTTCAGAAAGAAGATAAGAACAAGAGCCTCACCACGGTGGTGCCGGTGACGAGATCGGCACGGGCGATCGACGACAGTGAAGACGGGGACGGGGCGTGACGGGCCGCAAATATAAACCTAGACAAATCTCAGGAAAAATAGAGTTCGGAGGTCGTGCTTCGAGAGGAGAAAGCTTAACTAGTGTGGCTCGGGCATTTCATCGAACACCTCATGTGCACAGGAGGTGAGCTAGAGCACCACAAAGCCCTCCCCTCCCCGGCCAGAGAAAAACAGAGCAGTGGAGTGCTCTGCTCGCGGGCGAGGGGTATATATAGGCACCTCAATGTTCCCGGTTTGTGGCACGAACCGGGACTAAAGGGCAGCCTGTTGTCCTGGTTCAAGCCACCAACCGGGACCAATGGTGGTGGGCCAGGAGCCAGGCCCATTGGTCCCGGTTCGTCCCACCAACCGGGACCAAAAGGTCCAGACGAACTAGGACCAATGGCCCACGTGGCCCGGCCGCCCCCTGGGCTCACGAACCGGGACCAATGCCCCCATGGGTCCCGGTTCTGGACTGAACCGGGACTAATGAGCTGACCCGGCCTGGACCAAAGCCCTCTTTTCTACTAGTGGGATCTCAGATCGACGGGTAACGGGAGATAAAGGGGACAATATTTACCCAGGTTTGGGCCCTCTCGAAGTGGTAAAACCCTACGTCATGCTTCGATTATATTGATGATGGTGTGACAGGTACATGCTTGATCTACCTCGAGATCGTATGTTGTGTTCTAACCCTAAGGTGACTAATGGTAAATCTAACCTCTACAGACTAAACCCCTCAGCTTATATAGATGTTGGTGGTATCTAGGGTTACATATGGTCGGTTGCCATATGGGGATAAGCACGCCGATAACTAAAGCCATCCTTGAGAGACACGTCAAGTCTTCGGCAAGGTACATCTTCACCACGCCAAGGTTCGAGGCTTCCGAAGGCCTTCCTTGTGATATCGGTGGACCATAAGCTCGGCCCACGGACAGTAGGTCAACTAGGTTGGTACCCCCTAATCCAGGATACCGTCGGCGTTCCTTAGCTTTTCCTCTAAAAGAGAAAGGAAATAGACACAATTTCAGAGTGTCACGATCATAATCCTTTATGCGTGTCATGTTGCACAATTCAGTGAAATTGTGTAAGTGAATACCGGCATCCTCAGAAGCAGATCCTCCAAATTGGTCCTGCCGAACCATGAAAACTAAGTTTGGTTTAATCCCATACTCAGTGGCTACTACCTAAGGTTGTGCTATAGGTTCACGCATGAAGTTGCTGCTGGGAGTAGCAAACCTCTCAAGATTACGAGCCCTAGTAATCTTTTCGTTTCTCAACTGACAAGACTTGCAACAAGAATAAAACTTAAACTAAAAACAGAAACTGAAAATTAACTTTAACAAAAACTCTAACACAAATACTAGGAATACTGAACTCCTCCCTGGCAAGTGGCAATGGTGCCAGAAAAAGGGCATGATACCTCCTTTTCTTGATCCTATATTGGAACAAAGTATCCCACACTGTTGGGGATATAACTATTGGTATGACCCGCCCAGGAGGGGCCGGGTTATACCTACGACGACTCAAGAAGCCCAAGACAACTCTTGGAGATGGCGGGTTAGTTAAGGGCCCAAGGCCCAAAGGGCGACTTAAGGCCCGTAGAGACAAACCGCCATATGTATGTAAACTTGTATTATAAGGCAGGAATAGAGAGAGACCGAGCCGGACACTATTTATGAGCCGGCCGGGACTCTATGAGCCGTTGGGCGTCGACCTCTGTATATAAAGGGATGACCCAGCGGTGGTTCAGGGCAAGTAACATCAGATTGAGAGCTAGGTCAAGCGATTCGCTCCCTGGTTATCGAGACATAAGCAATCCCACTCAAAACGAGATCGTAGGCTTTTACCTTCACCGTAAGGGGCCGAACCAGTATAAACCTCGTGTCCTTCGTCCCGATTTAACCCCTTTAAGCTTCCTAGTTGCGATGGCTCCACGACTAAGTCCTTTCTTGAGGACATCTGCCGTGACCATTCCACGACACACACCTATTTCCCGAGAGATGACCCTGGATTATCGAACCCATGAGAAGAAGATTCCCTCGAAGCGGTGGTCTCTAGCAAGCTTTTGTCAAAATGTCAAATCTAGTAGCACCTTAATTTAAGTACCACATGTACTGTAGCACCTTAATGTAAGTTCCACGATAGTTATCATCCCAACAAAAAGAGGAGAGTTTCAATGAGTGGTGTTTCATTCACACACAAGTTGTCACGAATCAGATGTGAAGTAATTGTTCGAGAACCTGCAATCGGTACTATTGTCCCGTGTAAAAATATACCATAGTGGCAATAAGGATTGATTGTTGGAGCGAGCGTAATGATAACTTTAAAGTAAAGAATATAAATTAAAAGAATGGAAATGGCTTCCTACAGGAGAGAGATTTTCGGATCATGGTGTACATCAAGTGTGCCAGTGCGACGGTAAATGCCAACTATCTTGTATCATGATTCTAATGTGTTGATTGTTTGATCGGTAGGCAGATCATCATTCAGTTGTAGAACTCCTCCACGCGAGATTCCATTCTCCTCAATAGTCCTGTTTTGATGTTGCCACATCGTGATCGTATCCGCAATTGAGGTTGTTAGATCAGAACAATGCATTAGGTTTGGTGGATTACCGTTATCTCATACTATCTTAGATCCACGTAGATGTCTCCACCTGTCAGCTGGATGTCACGAATTCGTTTTTTAACAGAGTATGAACGAGGTTGCTCATATACACGAATTCACTAAACAATATGTGTTACCTTTATAGGTCTTTGGATCATGTTGTCTGGACCCTTAAATTGGACAATACGGATATGTTCATCACATATAAATAACACAAAACTATAACCACAAATGACAACATATATGATAGGCACTAATGAATCTTGCCGACCACCTACATCTCCCATGCTTAGGGGAACTACTCACGCATTCGGGAAGAATCACCAAATGACATAGAGAATAATTCAAGGGAAATCATATCGATAATATTGTGGAGAGGTACAACGGTTACGTCAGACGAGGAGTGTGCATATGCAAAGCAAAGAGGGAGCAGGGGCGAAGTGAGAGAAAAGTGGACCAAAAAGAGATTCGAGTGGGTCAGGGTGTCGGAGTCCTATGTGTTGGCGGCCTGAACTCCCATAAAGCCTTCCTCTCTGCCCGCCTCCGATTTGTGAGAAAACGAACTTCCGAACCGTTATCATGTTAGATCGCAAATTGCGTACAAACAACTTGGTTAGATGGGGCGTGCTTTTAGGGTTGGAGATGCCTTTAATTATTGCCAGAGTGTGGGTTGCCTACTGCCATGTCTATCTCGCCATAGTTCAGCTTTCGGACTACCCGAGCATTTCTATTGGGACAAGAAAAATAGTATGAGACGAGGGTGGCAGGCACGTGAGAGCACGAGGTCACGAGGCCCGGTTCTGTGCCCCATACTACTAGAAAAGTCGTTGACCCGCTCAAGACGAATTTAACCCCCATGAGAGAGCTGGGCATCACTGTGGGCCTGGCTACGCCCACTGTTTTCTCACAGAGAGGGCACCAGGGCATGCATGGGCAAATTTGACCATTTTCACCTTGGGATCAAATCAATTCATAGAATGAACTGCCCGTGAAACTATTTCACGCCCTGACCTTTTTGTGTGGCGCCCGCCACGCCGGCGCCACACTCTACGGTGCAGCGCCTAGCCCGGGGGCGTTGCACATCTGTCCACCAAGGCAGGCATGGACCCTGCACCCAGCAGTGCAGCGCCTCCGTGCTAGGCGCCACACATGTAATGTGCAGCGCCTAGCCCTCGGGCGCTGCATTATGACTTACATCCAGTCGCGGCGGCCCTCTCCTCCCCCACTCACCCCATTGCCACCAGTTACAAAACCAGAAGCAGTTGCGGCGGCGGCCCTCTCCTCTCCCCCTCTCAATCCCCTCTCCCAAATCCATCAGATCGGACGATTTGGTCCCTGGGTTCCTTCACCAATCCATCCTAGAAGATACCCTCCTCCGATCCCCTTCTTTCTATCTATATAATGTATGCTATTTTGAAGATTTTGAGGAACCCTTGTTTGATTTGATTAGATTTGAATGTTGCATGTATTATAATCTTGCATGTACCTAATTTTGCAACCCTAGTTTAGTTTAATTTATTGAAAAGATATGGTTTGGATACATAGTTTGACATGTTATTTTATATGTTAAAGAGATTTGTATTTAATCTTGCATGAAGTAGGCCTAGTTTAGTTTATTTGTGTTGAACTTATATTTGTATTGACAAGAATGCTTTGGATACATATGCTTTGAATTTTGCATCTAGTAGGTGTACTTTAGTTTATTTGTATTCAAAAGATACTAATAGTTGACAAGAAAGATTTTTTTCAAATTGTTAGGATGGTTTGGCTTCTCGATGATCACTGGGACAAACAACACCGGTCGTACGCTATGTCGGTGGAGCAGCGGGTAATAATAAAAGTGGTCGGTGTTATGAATTTCATATTTATTTCAAACACAAATGCCCCATATGTAATTTTATGATTTGTTTGTTTGTAGGAGCTTGCACCTCTGAAGCTTCGGTCTCACGGGGTCACCCTTGGGTGGATGCGCTATGATGAGCGGTACACACCGTATGTAAGGGAGACATGACTTCTCCCTTTCATTCAGTTGGTCAGCCGGTCGACGCCACCCAACAATGTTGCAGCACTCACCGCGCTTATTGATCATTGGAGACCGGAGACACACAGTTTCCATCTTCGGACCGGGGAGATGACCGTGACGCTCCAGGATATTGCTATGATCACCGGTCTTCCTCTCGATGGGAATCCTCTATGTATGAACACCGATTCTGATGGGTGGCACGCGCAGATGCATGCCCTTATCGGTATGGTTCCTCCGGAGCCTCGGGAACCAGAAGCAGAAGACAAGAAGAAGGAAAGAGTCGCAGCCGGTGCTCCTTTCACGTGGATTACATCAACTTTGGTACTTGCCCTGAGGATGCCAATGAGGACACGGTCAAGACATATGCCCGTGTCTACATGTGGTACATGATATCCAGGACTATGTTTGCTGATGGCACAGGCAAGAATGCTCCATGGATGTGGCTGAAGGCGTTGACCATCTTCGATAGCAAATGGAGTTGGGGTTCGACGACACTAGCTTACTTGTATCAACAGGTATGAAGTTGTTTCATTTTCACTTCATTGCTACATTATCAATGCGATCTTGCTGTTAATTCAACCATGTTCTGTTTTATGTGCAGCTGGATGAAGCCTGTTGTAGGACATCTGGAGGTATTGGTGGTTGTATGCTCGCACTTTCCATATGGAGCTGGGAGCGTTTTCCGGTTGGACGGCCGAAGACCGTGAAGTATGAGGATTGGGACGACAAAAACGACCCACTACGGCTCCCCACTTGGGCTTACAAGTGGTATGTGTTAAATGAGACGACGGATGATCCGTCGGTCATGTACAAGTTGTACAAGAGCGAGCTGGACGCGATCACGCCTGAGCAGGTGAATCGACATTGCATAAGTGATTATCATGCTTCTATCATAACTCGATATCAATTTTGCATTCTATCCCATTTTGCAGGTGGAATGGGAGCCGTATGGAAAAGGAGAGAGTTTTGGTAACCCTATAGAGTTCAGGCTGAATCCGATGTGCACTAGGGATAGGGATCTCTGGCATATGCGGTGCCCACTCATATGCAACTGGGCGGTTGAGCTTCACCTGCCACATCGGGTGTTCCGCCAGTTTGGTTTGTTCCAGCCACACCCGCCGGAGTGGGAGGACACGGACAAGTTGCTACACGCGTAAGATATATTAACCTTGAGCACTTAGCGGCTTCTCGGCCGGTTCGATGGTGGTAATATTCTCTTTCTAACTTGCAGGTTGGATAGGAAAAAGCAGCGGAAGATCAAGGATTGGGCCAAGCATCACAGGAAGTATGTCGTACAGTTTGCGCTTAGTGTGGAGCAAGCTAGGGCTGGAAAACGATCGCGTTCAACAACTATCTCACATGGTTTCTTGGAAGTACCCGTGTGGAGGTATGCAAGCCGGCGTATGCTGACGAGATTTTGGAAGATCCCACCGTTTTTGATGAGCTAGCGCAGCACCAGCACAACGCATTAGTCAGGAAAGGCAACTTAGTGATCCCTTCAGCTCCAATGATGAACTTTGTGGTATTTGCCCTTTTTGCTTTTCCATTTGCACTATTCTCATCTTCACTTGCCTAACACGTTAATACCGTTTCTGTTCATAGCGTGCCCAGATCAAGAAAGCAACTGATGAGACCGAGACTATCTTGAAACAATCCCGGCTGGCAAAAGCGATGCGGAAGGTGCACTTCGAGCATTCATTAAGGTTCACATCTCCTTCAAAATAACACTTAACATGTTTTGCTACGTTCGATGTCTCATTCATTTGTACATGTTGCAGCGCCAGGGCCAAAAGTTAAGGCACCTATCAAACCTTTTCGGTTGTCGTGACCCCGAGTATGTATCACCAGAACGGTCTAGGTCGGCAACACCATCAGATCCCACTTCGGGCCAGGGCCATGGTGATCCTTTGGAGGATGTGGATGTGGGTGTGGTCACCCAAGAGGTATGGCATGAGCATATATCCAACTGTTGATGCATTGCTAACTATATCCTCACATACGGTCTTTCCATATCTTTTGTTGATGCATATGTTGCTGATGATATGACCTTGGGGACGTACCAGGTTCGGTCTGCATACCAGTTAAAGCCTAGGAAGGGAATCAAGAAATACACACCTGAACACTTCAGCCAAAGAGGCAAAAGGATGGTCGGCACCTCGCGGATGGCGGCTTTGGATGACTATTTGGATGACGATGTGGATGACGTGGAGGAACCAGAGCCGGAGCCAGAGCCGGAGCGGGTTGCTCTTCCTAGGAAGGTGAAGAAGATCTCCATCAAGAGGGGGGAGGAGCCAAAAAGCGCTCAAGGAACTAGTCGTCGTCCTCTATTTGTAATGTTGAACTTGGAGTGGTGGTAGCTCTTACTAATATGGAACTTATTATGTCGTTGAACTTGGAGTGGTGGTAGCTCTATGTTAAATTTGAAGTTGTGGTAGCTCTTAGTAATGTGGAACTTGTTATGTCATTGAACTTGGAGTGGTGTTAGTAATATTGAACTTGTTGTGATGGTCACTATAGGAAATGCTGTCTTTGTTGAACTTAAAGATCCTTACTGTTTATTGTACAAAATGTTGAACTATGCCTGAAAATGACCTAGTCTAAATGACAAAAGAACACTAAGTGTGTGTGTAGCGCCTAGCTGGGAGGCGCCACACTCTACAGTGTAGCGCCTACCACGCGGGCGTTGCATTGTACAGTGTGGCGCCTCCCAGCTAGGCGCCACACAAACACTTAGCGAATTTGTGGCCTGGGAAGAGCTGTCCAGAGAGCAACAGAAAGTTTGCTAGTTATAGACCTGTGCAACGCCCAGCCTGGAGGCGCCACAGTGAGCAGTGCAACAGAAGGTTTGCTAGGCATTGCACTGCTCAGTGTGGCGCCTCCAGGGTGGGCGTTGCACAGGTCTATAACTAGCAAACCTTCTGTTGCTCTCTGGACAGCTCTTCCCAGGCCACAAATTCGCTAAGTGTTTGTGTGGTGCCTAGCTGGGAGGCGCCACACTGTACAATGCAACGCCCGCGTGGTAGGCGCTACACTATAGAGTGTGGCGCCTCCCAGCTAGGCCCTACACAAACACTTAGTGTTCTTTTGTCATTTAGACTAGGTCATTTTCAGGCACAGTTCAACATTTCGTACAATAAACAGTAAGGATTTTTAAGTTCAACAAAGACAGCATTTCCTATAGTGACCATCACCACAAGTTCAATATTACTAACACCACTCCAAGTTCAACGACGTAACAAGTTCCACATTACTAAGAGCTACCACAACTTCAAATATAACATAGAGCTACCACCACTCCAAGTTCCACGACATAATAAGTTCCACATTACTAAGAGCTACCACCACTCCAAGTTCAACATTACAAATAGAGGACGATGACTAGTTCCTTGAGCGCTTTTTGGCTCCTCCCCCCTATTGATGGAGATCTTCTTCACCTTCCTAGGAAGAGCAACCCACTCCGGCTCTGGCTCCGGCTTTGGTTCCTCCACGTCATCCACATCGTCATCCAAATAGTCATCCAAAGCCGCCATCCGCGAGGTGCCGACCGTCCTTTTACCTCTTTGGGTGAAGTCTTCAGGTGTGTATTTCTTGATTCCCTTCCTAGGCTTTAACTGGTATGCAGACCAAACCTGGTACGTCCCCAAGGTCATATCATCAGCAACATATGCATCAACAAAAGATATGGAAAGACCATGTGTGAGGATATAGTTAGCAATGCATCAACAATTGGATATATGCTCATGCCATACCTCTTGGGTGACCACACCCACATCCTCATCCTCCAAAGGATCACCATGGCCGTGGCCCGAAGTGGGATCTGATGCTGTCGCTGACCTAGACCGTTCTGGTGATACATACTCGGGGTCATGACAACTGAAAAGGTTTGATAGGCGCCTTAACTTTTGGCCCTGGCGCTGCAACATGTACAAGTGAATGAGACATCGAACGTAGCAAAACATGTTAAGTGCTAGTTTGAAGGAGATGTGAACCTTAATGAATGCTCGAAGTGCACCTTCCCCATCGCTTTTGCTAGCCGGGGTTGTTTCCAGAATAGTCTCGGTCTCATGAGCTGCTTTCTTGATCTGGGCACGGGACAAGAAAAATAGTCTGCGACGAGCCCCAATGGTCGGTGGCAGGCACGCGAGAGCACGATGTAAGGAGGCCCAGTTCTGCGCCCCATATACTTCCTCCGTTCGAAAATACTTGTCATTAAAATGGATAAAAAAAGATATATATAGAACTAGAATACATCTAGATACATCCCCTTTTATTCATTTTAATGACAAGTATTTCCGAACGGAGGGAGTACTTATTACTACTAGAAAAGTCATCGACCCGCTCTAGACGAAACTAAGAGCATCTCCAGCCGCGCCCCCAACAAGGCCCGCCAGACGATTTTTTGGCCGTCGGCGCCGAAAAATCGGCCCAGTCGCGCCTCCAAAGGCGTTTTTTCGCCGGCTCGGGTCTAAATTGGCGCCGGCGGACCTAGGCCGAACCCGGCGCGCTGGGGGTGCTTGGGGGCGCCGGCCGAATTGTTTTTGGCGCAAAATCGACGGGCCCTCTGTGGCAGCGACTCGGCTATTCTCGTTGCTTCGTCGTTCTCATCGCCTCGGTTCCCGCGGGGGTATCAATGCCAAAGCTGCCGCCCGGTCAGCCTCCATTGATGCCTCACAGGCAGTGCAGTGAAGTCGGGGCGATGCGCGTCCCTCGCCCGCCACATGTGCACACGGCGGCCACGCGGGGGCCGCCTATATAAGTGCCCCCCTCCCGCACCAGTGAGCCAGCCACAGACCTCGCTCTCCACCGCCGACATCACCGTTCCTCCCTCTCTTCTCGCTGTCCCTCTCCTCTTGAATGGCCGAGCGCTACCCAGGCGATGGCGCAGCGGTGAACGGCTTCGGCCGCCGCCACCTTCACGAGGACGAAGCCCGGCTTCTCTATGAGGCCGAGTACCCTGCCCTGCTGAACATGCGGGTGCCCGGGGCGTGGAGGATAAGCGCCAGCGGGGTCCGGGTGCCACAGCCGCCCACCGAGGCGGCCAAGCATGTGGAGATCGCATGTATCCGTTCCTCTCTGCCGTAGGCGGCGGGAGAAGGGTAGAGGTACGCCCCCGACAGCACGCTGTGGGAGTCGTACTTCCGTCGTCGCCACGTCGAGCAGCTCGAGGCCACCAACGGCATCGTGCCCTTCGGGAAGCACAACGCCAACGGGCGCCGCCAATGGTGGGGCGTGCCCGGCCGCACGCTGGACGCCGTCCTCGAGTACATCGAGGGTGGCAACACGTCGAGGCTGGAGTACCCCGCTCCCCCACTGTCGGTGTGAAATGACACCTATGGGATCAAAGGAATCCCTACTATGGTTGCGGGGCGCTGGAGTGGTGACGAGAGCAGGATCAACAGTCAGTGCAAACATGCGGGTCGGTTACCCAGGTTCGAGCCGCAGAGATGCGTAATACCCTAGTCCTGCTTTGGTGGTTGTATATCTGTGTTCTTGAGGAGCTCGAACTAGCTACAGGGAGCGTAACTTGTCCAAGGATCCGAATCCTTCTCCTGGATGCCTTGGGTCTCCTCTTATAGGCAAACGGATCACCATAGTGGCACCAGGAGGTGGCATCGAGGTGATGTGGCTAAGCTTATCGCTAGCCATTACGGGACAAAGTGCATTTAATGCATAGCTTAGGTGTCCCCTCACATTATTGGGGACGGGAGCGAGGCCCGTCCTGTCCGTCGCCGCTCCTCCTCGCTTCGACACGAGCCTCGGCCAGCGGTGCATGCAGCGCCATGTAGGCAGGCAAGCAGCTGAGGTGGCGCGGTGGCGGAGCCTTCAAGAAGATCTACATGCCACCACGTAAGCACGTGATGAGTTGGCGAAGGAGCCCTCGTTGACACGCAGGTGCCTGCCCGGCTGGTGGGCTGGCAGCTGCATGGGATTGGCGGTGGAAAGCTTGGTGGGCGCGGGCCTGGCTGCGGCCTCGCGGATGCTCCCGGCAAGGGTCTTGTCGTGGCGTCACGGTCGTCCCCTGCAAGGATCTTGCCGGGGGCCTTGTGGATTCCTTCGGAAAGGATTTTGCCGAGGCTCGTCGTCTCTCACTCTTTTGATTAAGAGTGTTGTTCCTTGTCTTCACAAAGATCTGCATGCCACCACGGAGGAGCCTCCCGAGCCCTGGCCCCACGTAGTTGGTGGTGTTGGAAGCCGTAGGCTCAAGGGTGGCTCGCTCCGTTGGTGTTGGGGCGAGCTGCCCCGGCAAGGGTCTTGCCGGGGCCGTAGAGGCCGCCCCGGCAAGGACCTTGTCGGGGTAACCTGCTATGTCCCTCTGCTCTCTATGGTCTTGGTCTTGGCGTTGCCTTGCTTTATCTTGTGCTTCTGGTCCTACCTCGGTTCACCTTCCCAGCCTTGCCAGGTGTGGCCACGGCGCGTGGCTCCGACTGCCCGTGCACAAGTAAAGGGGTCAAAAGGAGATCCCCTACTTTTGTACACTGACAGGAGCCCCGGGCCTGGGCTACACATAAGCGCAACACGTTGTTGGGCCAGGCCTAAAAACGGTGCGCGGGCAGGCGGGGCGGTTTTTACCGCGGTAATTTCTCGTCCGCTGCGCTTCCCCACGATCCGCGCGCTACGTGGGGTTCGTGCGTGACGTGGGGGTCATGCGTGGGGCAGTTCTCGCACACATGCGTCATGTCGTAGTTAATGGAAAAGGAGGCGGCCCGTGCCTTCCCCGTGAAGAGGGAGGGGCGCGAAGGTGCGGCCCATTTATTGAGTGGGGCCTGGTCGCGGTCTTCAAGGCGTCCATACCCCACGATCACGGGGTCGGGAAGGATTGCTTCACCTGTCCCCTCGATTCTGCACGTTCGCCAGGCGTCCTTCATGCGCTTGAGGAGTCAGGTGGTGGAGGTGGGAAACCGGGCCGTTGCTGGTTGGAGCAGCGGGTCGGTCTTGATTCCCTGCGCTCTTGGTGGCTTGGATTGGCCGAGCGGGGCGGCCGAGCCCCGATCCCGTCCCTTTATAAGGAGAGGGAGGGGGGATGACATCCCGCACTTCTTCCATCTTTGCCTTTCCCAGCTTCTGCTTCTTCCCCTCACCCGCCATGGAGAAAAGGAACCCCGGTCCTTCGACGGTGGCGGCGAGGGTCGCCGCTTGACAGCGCGTCCCTCCTTCCCAAGAGCCCGTGGTTGCTGAGCCAAACGCAAGGGGAACGGGAAGGGGGCGAGGCCGTGGGCGAGGCCGTGGTCGTCGAGGTGCTCGGGGGAGAGGAGGACGGGGCGGCGCATCGGCCTCGCCTGCGCCAGCGGACCCTCCTCCGGTGGAGGGCCATGTTGGGGACAATCCCCGCGAGTTCTTTGTTAGGCTGCGCCATCATCTTCGCCTCCCAACCCCGTTTGCGCGGGAAATGGAGGTGAACCCGCCGCAGGTGCTGCAGCTACGTATGAGGTGTTGGAAATATGCCCTAGAGGCAATAAGAAAATGGTTATTATTATATTTCCTTGTTCATGATAATTGTCTATTGTTCATGCTATAATTGTATTAACCGGAGACCGTAATACATGTGTGAATACGTAGACCACAATATGTCCCTAGTAAGCCTCTAGTTGACTAGCTCGTTGATCAATAGATGGTTATGGTTTCCTGACCATGGACATTGGATGTCATTGATAATGGGATCACATCATTAGGAGAATGATGTGATGGACAAGACCCAATCCTAAGCATAGCACAAGATCGTGTAGTTCGTTCGCTAGAGCTTTTCTAATGTCAAGTATCATTTCCTTAGACCATGAGATTGTGTAACTCCCGGATACCGTAGGAGTGCTTTGGGTGTATCAAACGTCACAACGTAACTGGGTGACTATAAAGGTGCACTACAGGTATCTCCGAAAGTGTCTGTTGGGTTGGCACGAATCGAGATTGGGATTTGTCAGTCCATATGACGGAGAGGTATCTCTGGGCCCACTCGGTAATGCATCATCATAATGAGCTCAGTGTGACTAAGGAGTTAGTCACGGGATCATGCGTTACGGAACGAGTAAAGAGACTTGCCGGTAATGAGATTGAACAAGGTATAGGGATACCGACGATCGAATCTCGGGCAAGTAACATACCGATAGACAAAGGGAATTGTATACGGAATTGATTGAATCCCCGACATTGTGGTTCATCCGATGAGATCATCGTGGAACATGTGGGAGCCAATATGGGTATCCAGATCCCGCTATTGGTTATTGGCCGGAGAGGTGTCTCGGTCATGTCTACATGCCTCCCGAACCCGTAGGGTCTAGACACTTAAGGTTCAGTGACGCTAGAGTTGTTATGGGAAATAGTATGTGGTTACCGAAGGTTGTTCGGAGTCCGGGATGAGATCCCGGACGTCACGAGGAGTTCCGAAATGGTCCGGAGATGAAGATCGGTATATTGGACGAAGGGTATTGGAGTCCGGAAGTGTTCCGGGGGTACGAGGCTATGGCCAGCATGTCCGAAAGGGGTTTCGGAGGCCCCGGCAAGCGTTGGGGGGCCTTATGGGCCAAGGGGAAGGGGCAAACCAGCCCACTACGGGGCTGTTCGCCCCTCCCAAACCCTCTCACGTAACGTGGAGAGGTGGGGGCGCCTCCCCTAGGGCAGCCACCCCTCCCGGCTTGGGGCGCAAGTTTCCTAGGGGTGGGGGCGCCCAAACCCATCTAGGGTTTCCCCTGTGGCCGCCACCCCTCCCCTAGGGAACCCTAGGGCGCCTCCTCCACCCCCCTTCCCCCTATATATAGTGAGGGAGAGAGAGGACAGCCACACCCCTTCTCCTGGCACAGCCCTCTCCCTCCCCAACACCTCCTCCTCCTCCGTAGTGCTTGGCGAAGCCCTGCAGGAATACCACAAGCTCCACCACCACGCCGTCGTGCTGCCGGAGCTTTCCCTCAACTTCTCCTCTCATCTTGCTGGATCAAGAAGGAGGAGACGTCCCCGGGCAGTACGTGTGTTGAACGCGGAGGCGCCGTCCGTTCGGCGCTTGGATCGGATCTTCCGCGATTTGAATCGCCGCGAGTACGACTCCATCAACCGTGTTCTTGTAACGCTTCCGCTTAGCGATCTTCAAGGGTATGAAGATGCACTCTTTCTCTCTCGTTGCTAGTTACTCCATAGATTGATCTTGGTGATGCGTAGAAAATTTTGAATTTCTGCTACGTTCCCCAACGGTGGCATCATGAGCTAGGTCTATGCATAGTTTCTATGCACGAGTAGAACACAAGTTGTTGTGACCGTCGATTTTGTCAATTTACTTGCCGTTACTAGTCTTATCCTTATTCGGCGGCATCGTGGGATGAAGCAGCCCGGACCGACCTTACACGTATGCTTACTTGAGACAGGTTCCACCGACTGACATGCACTAGTTGCATAAGGTGGCTAGCGGGTGTCTGTCTCTCCCACTTTAGTCGGATCGGATTCGATAAACAGGGTCCTTATGAAGGGTAAATAGAAATTGGCATATCACATTGTGGTTTTGGCGTAGGTAAGAAACGTTCTTGCTAGAAACCTATAGCAGCCACGTAAAAAATTTGCAACAACAATTAGAGGACGTCTAACTTGTTTTTGCAGCGTGTGTCATGTGATGTGATATGGCCAGAAGGATGTGATGAATGATATATGTGATGTATGAGATTGATCATGTTCTTGTAATAGGAATCACGACTTGCATGTCGATGAGTATGACAACCGGCAGGAGCCATAGGAGTTGTCTTAATTTATTTATTTATGACCTGCGTGTCAACTGAAACGTCATGTAATTACTTTACTTTATTGCTAACCGTTAGCCATAGTAGTAGAAGTAATAGTTGGCGAGACAACTTCATGAAGACACGATGATGGAGATCATGATGATGGAGATCATGGTGTCATGCCGGTGATGATGATGATTATGGCGCCCCGAAGATGGAGATCAAAAGGAGCAAGATGATAGTGGCCATATCATGTCACTATTTGATTGCACGTGATGTTTATCATGTTTTTACATCTTATTTGCTTAGAACGAGGGTAGCATAAATAAGATGATCCCTCACTAAATTTCAAGAAAGTGTTCCCCCTAACTGTGCACCGTTGCAAAAGTTCGTTGTTTCGAAGCACCACGTGATGATCGGGTGTGATAGATTCTAACATTCACATACAACGGGTGTAAGCCAGATTTACACATGCAAAACACTTAGGTTGACTTGACGAGCCTAGCATGTACAGACATGGCCTCGGAACACAAGAGACCGAAAGGTCGAACATGAGTCGTATAGCAGATACGATCAACATGGAGATGTTCACCGAAGATGACTAGTCCGTCTCACGTGATGATCGGACACGGCCTAGTTGACTCGGATCATGTATCACTTAGATGACTAGAGGGATGTCTATGTGAGTGGGAGTTCATTAAATAATTTGATTAGATGAACTTAATTATCACGAACATAGTCAAAAGGTCTTTGCAAATTATGTCGTAGCTTACGCTTTAGTTCTACTATTTAAGATATGTTCCTAGAGAAAATTTAGTTGAAAGTTGATAGTAGCAATTATGCGGACTGGGTCCGTAAACTGAGGATTGTCCTCATTGCTGCACAGAAGGCTTATGTCCTTAATGCACCGCTCGGTGTGCTGAACCTCGAGCGTCGTTTGTGGATGTTGCGAACATCTGACATGCACGTTTTGATGACTACGTGATAGTTCAGTGCGCAATGTTAAAACGGTATAGAATTGAGGCACCAAAGACGTTTTTGAAACGTCGCGGAACATATGGGACGTTTCAAGGGCTGAAATTGGGATTTCAGGCTCGTGCCCACGTCAAGAGGTATGAGACCTCCGACGAGTTTATTAGCCTACAAACTAAGGGAGAAAAGGTCAATCATTGAGCATGTGCTCAGATTGTCTGAGTACTACAATCGCTTGAATCGAGTGGGAGTTGTCTTCCAGATGAGATAGCTATGGTTCTCCAAAGTCACTGCCACCAAGCTACTAGAGCTTCGTGATGAACTATAACATATCAGGGATAGATATGATGATCCTTGAGCTATTCGCGATGTTTGACACCGCGAAAGTAGAAATCAAGTAGGAGCATCAATTGTTGCTGGTTAGTAAAACCACTAGTTTCAAGAAGGGAAAGGGCAAGAAGGGATACTTCATGAAACGGCAAATCAGTTGCTGCTCTAGTGAAGAAACCCAAGGTTGAACCCAAACCCGAGACTAAGTGCTTCTGAAATGAGGGGAACGGTCACTGAAGCAGAACTACCCTAGATACTTCGTAGATGAGAAGGCTGGCAAGGTTGACAGAGGTATATTGGATATACATTATATTAATGTGTACTTTACTAGTACTCCTAGTAGCACCAGGGTATTAGATACCGGTTCGGTTGCTAAGTGTTGGTAACTCGAAATAAAAGCTGCGGAATAAACAAAGACTAGCTAAAGGTGAGATGACGATATGTGTTGGAAGTGTTTCCAAGGTTGATGTGATCAAGCATCGCATGCTCCCTCTACCATCGAGATTGGTGTGAAACCTAAATAATTGTTATTTGGTGTTTGCGTTGAGCATAGACATGATTGGATTATGTTTATCGCAATACGGTTATTCATTTAAGGAGAATAATGGTTACTCTGTTTATTTGAATAATACCTTCAATGGTCTTGCACCTAAAATGAATGGTTTATTGAATCTCGATCGTAGTGATACACATGTTCATGCCAAAAGATATAAGATAGTAATGATAGTACCACATACTTGTGGCACTGCCATTCGAGTCATATTGGTATAAAATGCATGTAGAAGCTCCATGTTGATGGATCTTTGGACGCACTCGTTTTTGAAAAGATTGAGACATGCGAACCATGTCTATTGGTATATATATGCATGAAGAAACTCCATGCAGGTGGATCGTTTGGACTCACTTGATTTTGAATCACTTGAGACATGCAAATCATACCACATGGGCAAGATGACTGAAAGGCCTCGTTTTCAGTGAGATGGAACAAAAGAGCAACTTGTTGGAATTACCACATGTCTGAAATATCGTTATGCTCTTACTTCATAGATGATTTGAGTAGATTCTAAGTATATTTACTTGATGAAACACATGTCTGAAATATTGAAAGGTTCAAGTAATTTCAGAGTGAAGTTGAAGATCATTGTGACAAGAGGATAAAATGTCTATGATATAATCATAGAGATAAATATCTGAGTTACGAGTTTGGTACACAATTAAGATATTGTGGAAATTGTTTCACGACTAATACCGCCTGGAACACCATAGTGTGATGGTGTGTCCGAACATCATAGCTGCACCCTATTGGATATGGTGCATACCATGATGTCTCTTATCGAATTACCACTATCGTTTAAGGGTTAGGCATTAGAGACAACCGCATTCACTTTAAATAGGGCATCACGTAATTCCGTTGAGATGACACCATATGAACTATGGTTTAGAGAAACGTAAGTTGTCGTTTCTTAAAAGTTTGGGGATGTGATGCTTATCTGAAAAGTTTTTGCCTGATAAGCTCGAACCTAAAGCGGATAAATGCATCTTCATAGGACACCCAAAATAGTTGGGTATACCTCCTATTTCAGATCCGGAAGCAAAAGTGATTGTTTCTAGAAACGGGTCCTTTCTCGAGGAAAAGTTTCTCTCGAAAGAATTGAGTGGGAGGATGGTAGAGACTTGATGAGGTTATTGAACCGTCACTTCAACTAGTGTGTAGCAGGGCACAGGAAGTTGTTCCTGTGGCGCCTACACCAATTGAAGTGGAAGCTAATGATAGTGATCATGAAACTTCAGATCAAGTCACTACCAAACCTCGTAGGTCGACAAGGATGCGTACTACTTCATGGTGGTACGGTAATTCTGTCTTGGAAGTCATGTTGCTAGACAACAATGAACCTACGAGCTATGGAGAAGCGATGGTGGGCCCGGATTCCGACGAATGGCTCGAGGCCATAAAATCCGAGAGGATCCATGTATGAAAACAAAGTATAGACTTTGGAAGAACTACTTGATGGTCGTAAGGCTGTTGGGTACAGATGGATTTTAAAAGGGAAGACGGACAATGATGGTAAGTATCACCGTTAAGAAAGCTTGACTTGTCGTTAAGATGTTTTCCGACAAGTTCAAGGAGTTGACTGCGGTGAGACTTTCTCACTCGTAGCGATGCTAAGAGTCTGTTGGAATTGTATTAGCAGTTACTGCATTATTTATGAAATCTTGCAGATAGGATGTCAAACATTGTTTCCTCGACAATTTTCTTGAGGAAAGGTTGTATGTGATACACCCAGAAGGTTTTTGTCAATCCTAAAAGATGCTAACAAGTATGCAACGCTCCAGCAATCCTTCTAAGGACTGGAGTAAGAATCTCGGAGTTGGAATATACGCTTTGATGAGATGATCAAAGATTTTGGGTTTATACAAATTTTATGAGAAACTTGTATTTCCAAAGAAGTGAGTGGGAGTACTATAGAATTTCTGATGAGTATATGTTGTTGACATATTGTTGATCGGAAATTATGTAGAATTTCTGGAAATCATATAGGGTTATTTGAAAAGTGTTTTTCAATGGAAAACCTGGATTAAGCTACTTGAACATTGAGCATCAAGATCTATAAGGATAGATAAAAAATGCTTAATAGTACTTTCAAATGAACACATACCGTGACAAGATTTTGAAGGTGCTCAAAATAGATCGGCAAAGAAGGAGTTCTTGGCTGTATTATAAGGTGTGAATATTGAGTAAGACTCAAGACCTGACCACGACAGAAGAGAGAGAAAGGACGAAGGTCGTCCCCTATGCTTTAGACGTAGGCTCCACAGTATGCTATGTTGTGTACCGCACCTGAAGTGTGCCTTGCCATGAGTCAGTCAAGGGGTACAAGTGTGATCCAGGAATGGATCATAGGACAGCGGTCAAGGTTATCCTTAGTAACTAGTGGACTAAGGAATTTTCTCGATTATGGAGGTGGTAAAAGAGTTCGTCGTAAAGGGTTACGCCGATGCAAACTTTGACACTAATCTGGATGACTTTGAGTAGTAGACCGGATTCGTATAGTAGAGCAGTTATTTGGAATAGTTCCAAATAGCGCGTGGTAGCTGTATCTAGGAGATGACATAGAGATTTGTAAAGCACACACGGATCTGAAAGGTTCAGACCCGTTGACTAATAACCTCTCTCACAAGCGAGATATGATCAAACCCCATGGGTGTAAGTATCATTTACTTAGACCATGAGATTGTGTAACTCCCAGATACCGTAGGAGTGCTTTGGGTGTATCAAACGTCACAACGTAACTGGGTGACTATAAAGGTGCACTACAGGTATCTCCGAAAGTATCTGTTGGGTTGGCACGAATCGAGACTGGGATTTGTCACTCCATATGAGGGAGAGGTATCTCTGGGCCCACTCGTTAATGCATCATCATAATGAGCTCAGTGTGACTAAGGAGTTAGTCACGGGATCATGCGTTACGGAACGAGTAAAGAGACTTGCCGGTAAGGAGATTGAACAAGGTATAGGGATACCAACGATCGAATCTCGGGCAAGTAACATACCAATAGACAAAGGGAATTGTATACGGGATTGATTGAATCCCCGACATCGTGGTTCATCCGATGAGATCATCGTGGAACATGTGGGAGCCAATATGGGTATCCAGATCCCGCTATTGGTTATTGGCCGGAGAGGTGTCTTGGTCATGTCTACATGCCTCCCGAACCCATAAGGTCTACACACTTAAGGTTCGGTGACGCTAGAGTTCTTATGGGAAATAGTATGTGGTTACTGAAGGTTGTTCGGTAGATGAGATCCCGGATGTCACGAGGAGTTCCGGAATGGTCCGAAGGTGTCGGTATATTGGTCGAAGGGTATTGGAGTCCGGAAGTGTTCCGGGGGTACCAGGCTATGGCCAGCATGTCCGCAAGGGGTTTCGGAGGCCCCGGCAAGCGTTGGGGGGCCTTATGGGCCAAGGGGAAGGGGCAAACCAGCCCACTACGGGGCTGTGCGCCCCTCCCAACCCCTCTCACGTAACGTGGAGAGGTGGGGGCGCCTCCCCTAGGGCAGCCACCCCTCCCGGCTTGGGGGGCAAGTTTCCTAGGGGTGGGGGCACCCAAACCCATCTAGGGTTTCCCCTGTGGCCGCCACCCCTCCCCTAGGGAACCCTAGGGCGCCTCGTCCACTCCCCTTCCCCCTATATATAGTGAGGGAGAGAGAGGGCAGCCACACCCCTTCTCCTGGCGCAGCCCTCTCCCTCCCCAACACCTCCTCCTCCTCCGTAGTGCTTGGCGAAGCCCTGCAGGAATACCACAAGCTCCACCACCACGCCGTCGTGCTGCCGGAGCTTTCCCTCAACTTCTCCTCTCATCTTGCTGGATCAAGAAGGAGGAGACGTCCCGGGGCAGTACGTGTGTTGAACGCGGAGGCGCCGTCCATTCGGCGCTTGGATCGGATCTTCCGCGATTTGAATCGCCGCGAGTACGACTCCATCAACTGCGTTCTTGTAATGCTTCCGCTTAGCGATCTTCAAGGGTATGAAGATGCACTCTTTCTCTCTCGTTGCTAGTTACTCCATAGATTGATCTTGGTGATGCGTAGAAAATTTTGAATTTCTGCTACGTTCCCCAACATGAGGGGCTGCGGGAACAGCGGTACGTGGGCCGACGTCGAGTTCCCCGCCCCTCACGTCATGTACCTTCGCCGAGGGTGGAAGACCTTTGCTTGCATCCACAGTCTGACGGAGGGGCTCACTCTCCATTTCAAGTTAATGGAGGATGCCCTCCTCCTCGTCAAAGCCCTTGGGCACTTTGGGACTCGCGTGAGGTGCTGCGTGGAGAGCTCCTCCGATGGCGAAGACTCTTCCTCGAGCGAGAGCGACGAGGAGGACAGCGGCAGCGACGATGAGGGTAGCGGGCGGCAGGATGACGGGTCCGACTAGGCGTCGGGCGCGCCGCGCCTGGGCGGGTGCGGCAGCAGCAGCATCTGCACCTGGCCGCTCCTCCGGCGGAGTTCGCTGGGGGAGGGGCCAGCTCCTTGAACTTCATGGGGCCGTCTCCTTGGGCGGCTGGCATTGGGAAGCTGCGGAAGAGGAAGAGGGCAGGCGGCAAGGCCATCAAGTCGGAGTACGCGGGCACCGACGCCTTCGTCGCGTATTGCCGGTCCTGCCGCCTCGTCTTCGAGCTCTTCCTCCGGCGCCGTCATCACCGGCCAGCCTTCGGATGGCCACCGAGATGTTCTCTTGGTGCTTTCTGGCGCCCGTAGCTCACATAGGTGCTCCTTTCACCCCTCTTTGCTTCCTTTACCTACCTCCTGAGGAGAGGGACAAGAATGGAATTACGGGCACCTTATCTTTTTTTCAACTTGTAAGCCTGCAGGCATTAGTAGAATTTAAAACTTGTAATCCCCCTTGCTCATGTTTTTCATTCCGTATGAACCGTACCTGTATGGGATGTTTTTAATGAAAAAGGGATGTTTGTCGGGTTTTTCGTTCGCGGGTAAAACCCACGACAAGGAACAAATCCTTGTTACTATTTAAGATAAACGTTTTTCGCCCGACAACAGGCCTTGACGTCCCTCCACTTCGCTCGACCATTCTCGTGCTCTTGGCGGAGGCAGGGATGAAGTGGGCTTATGCTCCTCGTTCCATTTTCTGGTTGCCGCAGCTACAACCAAATCCGAACCCAGGGGATAAACCTTGGGTATAGGAAAAAGGGAGCACGGTAGTCTAGAAATAAAACGAGGCTTCATATATCCCAGTTCCATACCGAAATGCATGATAGAGGATAAAAGACTTATCTGGATCTGCAGCCCCCGGCAACTTTTGGCTTGCCGTGGTTGGATCCTTGCACTTGCAGCCCCCGACAACTTCGGTTTGTTGGGGCCAGGACGCCGGCCCGTCCTCCTCCTTCCAAGTAGCTCGGCAGAAGTGCTCATGTGCCCTGCGAACCAAAGAGGACAGGAAAGAACAGAGAGACGCGCACTCGACCTCTAAGCTAGGGGTTAGCCACTGCTAAGCACTATCAACCCTCCGAGGAAGAGACTCGACCTAGCATGCATGCTATAACATAGGGCGCCAGCGCTTCATTTATTTATGCTCAGGGTCTGCGCCTGGCTTTGTACAAAGGGTTACATGCCTTGCCGGCAAGGCTTGTACAAAAGGGTGGCTTGCCGGGAGGCCCGGCAAGCCGCGCCTTATGGGTAAAACTTGCGAAGATGCTCGATGTTCCAGGAGTTTCTCACTAGAACAGCATCTTCGGTCTCCAGGCGGACTGCGCCAGGCCTGGTGACTCGTGTTACCCGATAAGGCCCTCCCACTTTGGCGTCAACTTGTTGGAATTCTTGGCCGACTGAACGTGCCGAAAAACAAGGTCGCCTTCCTCAAAGCTTCAGACATGAATCTTGCGGCTATGGTAGCGGCGCAAGGCTTGCTGGTAGCGTGCTGCTCTCACAGCCGCCCGGAGACAATCTTCCTCAAGGAACGTTGCGTCATCTTGCCGCAATCGCTTTTGCTCAAGCTCATCATAAGCGAGCACTCGAGGTGACCCGTATATGAGTTCCGTGGGGAGAACTGCTTCTGCTCCATAGACCAGGGCAAATGGTGTCTGGCCGGTGGCTCGATTTGGCGTCGTCCTGATCGACCAAAGAACCGCCGGCAATTCATCAATCCAGCGCCTCCCACTCTTGCGCAGCCTGTCAAAAGTCTTCGTCCTTAAGCCTCGCAGAACTTCAGCATTTGCTCTCTCCGCTTGGCTGTTGCTCCGTGGGTGTGCCACGGAAGCAAAACAGACCTTGCTGCCGAGATCCTCAATGTACTGCATGAAGGCGTGGCTTGTGAACTGTGTGCCGTTGTTGGTGATAATCCTGTTGGGTACACCAAAACGGCAAACTAGTCCTTTGAAGAACTTGATGGCTGACTGCGCTGTCACCTTCCTCACTGCTTCCACTTCTGGCCACTTTGTGAACTTGTCGATTGCAACGTACAAGTACTCAAAGCCCCTGATGACACGAGGGAAGGGGCCCAATATGTCGAGCCCCCAGACCGAGAAGGGCCAGGAGAGAGGGATGGTTTGAAGGGCTTGTGCTGGTTGATGAAGCTTCTTTGAATGGAACTGGCACGCTTCACACTTGGTTACTAGCGCCGTCGCATCCTGGAGGGCGGTGGGCCAGAAGAAACCTTGCTGGAAAGCCTTGCCGGCAAGGGCCCTTAACCCTATGTGGGAGCCACATATACCTCCATGTATCTCTGCCAACAGTTCTAGTCCTTCCTCCCGGGAGATGCACTTCAATTCACCCCATTCAGCCTATTTCTGTACAAGACGTTGTCAACGAATTGGTACGGAGCAGACCGGCGGGCTACTCTTTCTGCCTCTTCCTGCTCCTCAGGAAGCTCTCCTGTCTGGAGGAATTGGACGGTGTGCTGCGCCCATGCCGGAGCCTGTGGCTCGACTGCAAGGACTAAAGGCATCTCTTCTGCCACGGGAGCGACTGTCTCTACGGCCATCGCCTGGGGCCCTGCCGGAGTCGGTCGCCCCGCGGCATGATCGGCATCCACGGCAACATCTTTGCCGGCGGCTCCAGGGAGCTCACCGGGGAAGTACTTGCCGGGGCTTAGCTTCCTTCGCTTGTTCAGCCCAGTTGATGGTTCGACGGATGGTTGAGTTAACTGAAGCACAAAAGTACCTGGTTCCACAGGTAGCTTGAGGGCAGCACGCTTTGACAGGTAGTCAGCAATGTCGTTCTCCGCCCTAGGGACATGCTCTGCTTGGATACCGTCGAAGCGCTCCTCCAGTTTCCTCACTTCATCCACGTAAGCCTCCATCAACGGACTTTGGTAATCTTTGTTGATCTGCCTAACGACGAGCTACGAGTCGCCCCTGACGATGAGCTTTCTGACCCCGAGGTCTACCGCGATCTTGAGAACGGCAAGCAAACCCTCATACTCGGCGGTGTTGTTAGTTGACATCTCCCGGGGAAAGTGCATTTGGACGACATACTTGAGGTGCTCTCCGGTGGGCGCAACAAGCAGTACACTAGCATCGGCGCCTTGCAGTGAAAAGGCCCCGTCAAAGTACATGATCCAGCTGCGGCTCGTTTCCTTGCCGGGGAGAGTGGTATCCTGTACCTCTACGTCGGACATCGAGGTCCATTCTGCAACAAACTCCGCCAAGACTCTGGTCTGAATCATCGAGGTGCTTTCGAACTTCAAACCAAAACTCGACAGCTCCAGGGCCCATTGCACGATCCTCCCTATTGCGTCTGGGTTATGCAGTATCCGTTGCAACGGGAGGCGGGTGACCACGGTGATCTCATGCGCTTGGAAGTAATGGCGAAGCTTCCTCGAGGCCATAAGGAGGCCGAAGAGTAGCTTCTGCACACCTGAGTACCTCGACCTAGCCCCTGCAAGAGGGAGCTGACGAAGTAGACTGAGTGCTGCACCATTTTCTTCTTCTGCGCCGCTTCCACGAGCAAAACATGATCAGCACCAAGGCTCCATGGGTGTAAGAATCATTACTGTGTAATCTAGATTATTGACTCTAGTGCAAGTGGGAGACTGAAGGAAATATGCCCTAGAGGCAATAATAAAGTTATTATTTATTTCCTTATATCATGATAAATGTTTATTATTCATGCTAGAATTGTATTAACCGGAAACATAATACTTGTGTGAATACATAGACAAACAAAGTGTCACTAGTATGCCTCTACTTGACTAGCTCGTTGATCAAAGATGGTTATGTTTCCTAGCCATTGACATGAGTTGTCATTTGATTAACGGGATCACATCATTAGGAGAATGATGTGATTGACTTGACCAATTTCGTTAGCTTAGCACTCGATCGTTTAGTATGTTGCTATTGCTTTCTTCATGACTTATACATGTTCCTAAGACTATGAGATTATGCAACTCCCGTTTACCGGAGGAACACTTTGTGTGCTACCAAACGTCACAACGTAACTGGGTGATTATAAAGGTGCTCTATAGGTGTCTCCGAAGGTACTTGTTGGGTTGGCGTATTTCGAGATTAGGATTTGTCACTCCGATTGTCGGAGAGGTATCTCTGGGCCCTCTCGGTAATGTACATCACTTAAGCCTTGCAAGCATTGCAACTAATGAGTTTGTTGTGAGATGATGTATTATGGAATGAGTAAAGAGACTTGCCGATAACGAGATTGAACTAGGTATTAAGACACCGACGATCGAATCTCGGGCAAGTAACATACCGATGACAAAGGGAACAACGTATGTTGTTATGCGGTCTGACCGATAAAGATCTTCGTAGAATATGTGGGAGCCAATATGAGCATCCAGGTTCCGCTATTGGTTATTGACCGGAGACGTGTCTTGGTCATGTCTACATAGTTCTCGAACCCGTAGGGTCCGCACGCTTAACGTTACGATGACAGTTATATTATGAGTTTATATGTTTTGATGTACCGAAGGTTGTTCGGAGTCCCGGATGTGATCACGGACATGACGAGGAGTCTCGAAATGGTCGAGACATAAAGATTGATATATTGGAAGCCTATGTTTGGATATCGGAAGTGTTCCGGGTGAAATCGGGATTTTACCGGAGTACCGGGAGGTTACCGGAACTCCCCGGCAACATAATGGGCCTTAGTGGGCCTAGGTGGAAGAGTGGAGAGGAGGCCAGGGCAGGGCCGCGCGCCCCTCCCCCCCGCCCCAGTTCGAATAGGACAAGGAGAGGGGGCAGTGCCCCCCCTTTCCTTCCTCCCCTCCACCTCTTCCCCCTCTCTCTCCTAGTCCAACACGGAAAAGGGGGGAGTCCTACTCCCGGTAGGAGTAGGACTCCTCCTGGCGCGCCTCTCCCCTTGGCCGGCCGCACCCCCCTTGCTCCTTTATATACGGGGGCAGGGGGGCACCTCTAGGCACAACAATCGATCATTGATCTCTTAGCCGTGTGCGGTGCCCCCCTCCACCATATTACACCTCGATAATATCGTTGTGGTGCTTAGGCGAAGCCCTGCATCGGTAGAACATCATCATCGTCACCACGCCGTCATGCTGACGAAACTCTCCCTCAACACTCGGCTGGATCGGAGTTCGAGGGATGTCATCGAGCTGAACGTGTGCTGAACTCGGAGGTGCCGTGCGTTCGGTACTTGATCGGTCGGATCATGAAGACGTACGACTACATCAACCGCGTTGTGTTAACGCTTCCGCTTTCGGTCTACGAGGGTACGTGGACAACACTCTCCCCTCTCGTTGCGATGCATCACCATGATCTTGCATGTGCGTAGGAATTTTTTTGAAATTACTATGTTCCCAACACTATGTAGCTGGGGCTCAAAAACAATTTGGACTGCTCTTGCAAAGGTCGAGCCAGCACTCTTCAACCCGAAAGGCATCCGTAAAAAGCAATACGTACCACATGGGGTAATGAATGCTGTCTTTTCCTCGTCTTCTTTTGTCATGAAGATCTGGTGGTACCCTGAGTAGGCGTCGAGGAACAATAGCAGATCACACACGGCCGTGGAGTCGACAATCTGGTCGATGCGGGGCAACGGGAAGGGGTCCTTGGGACAAGCCCTATTAATATCTGTGTAATCAATACACAGCCTCCACTTCCCATTTGCCTTGCGCACCACTACCGGATTGGCCAACCACGTCGGATGGAGCACTCCTCTCACCAGTCCTGCCGCTTCTAACTTTCTGATTTCCTCTGTGATGAACTCCTGCCTCTCCAGGGCTTGCTTGCTGACCTTTTGCTTGACGGGCCGCACATGAGGACAGACAGCAAGATGGTGCTCAATCACTTCCCTGGGAACGCCGGGGATGTCGGAGGCTTGCCATGCAAACACATCGACATTCGCCCGCGGGAAGGTGACGAGCTTGCTTTCCTATTTGCTGTCGAGGGTGGAGCTTATGGTAAAAGCTCCCCCCGTGCCATCCTCCTTGACGGACACCTTCTTGGTCTCTGGTGGCGTAGCTCTGGATTTCTTGCTCTTGTTGGTGGAGCTCTCTGGCACGTCCTCGGCGGTAGCACAACACTCCGAAGAGGTGTGCTTGCCGGAGTGGGTGCGAGAGGTCTCGCCGGTCTTCTTCTTCCCTCCCGGGGCTTCAGTGGCAGGAGCAAGTGCCTTGGCGGCAGCTGCTGCGACTGCTTCCCGGTAGAGTAGGTCAGCGCAGATCAGCGCGTCTTTCTTGTCGGAGGGGACGGTGATGATGTTCATCGGCCCGGGCATCTTTAGCGTGTTGTAGGAGTAGTGAGAAGCCGCCATGAACTTGGCAAGTGCCGGGCGGCCGAGAATCCCGTTGTAGGGCAAGGGGATCTCGGCTACATCAAAAACAATCCTCTCCGTCCTATAGTTCAGCTCACTTCCAAACGTCACAGGCAATGTGACCTTTCCCTTTGGCTGGCTCCTTCCCGGGTTGACCCCTTGAAACGTGCCCATTTCTTTGAGGTCTCCATTAGAAATTTGCAGCCTTTTGATTACGACAGGTGAGATCAAATTCAGACCGGCCCCGCCGTCAACCAGCATCTTGTTCACCTTGAGGTTGCGTATTGTTGGTGAGACCAACAACGGCAAACACCTGACCGCAGTTGTGCGGTCAGGGTGGTCCTCGGCGTCAAAGATGAGGGGCGTGCTGGGCCATTTCAGGGGTTTCTGGGCGTCGAACGAGGGCTCTGCCGTTGTAATCTCACGCGCCCACTGTTTGAGCTGGCGATGAGAAGTATGCAGCGAGGCGCCACCATCGACGCACATGGCCTCTGTAGCCTTCTGGAGCTCTTGCTCACCGGACTCGTCATCCTCGTCGTGATCATCGTATTCTTGCTTCTTGTCGCGGCCCCGAGCGGGCCTCTCTTGTTGGCTATCCTTGCCGCGGCGACCTTCTTGGCCACCACGCTTCTTGTTGGACACTCCGGCACCATCCTGACCCTTATCCTTGTCCCGCCTTTCATACTCAGCCTTTTGCTTCTCGGCAAGCAGCTCGACTTGTCGGCAGTTCTGGAGGTTGTGGCCTTTGGTGCGGTGGATCTTGCAATACTGCTTGTCGAAGCCCCCTGGCTTATCGGCAGCCGCCAAGGTCCGGCAGGCGGTGCACCCGGAAATCTCCTTGCCGGGGTCGTCTGCCTTGGCCTTCTTGGTGGCGCCGGTGTCGCCGGAATCCTCGACGGCAAGCACGGTCTTGCCCATGCATTTCTTGTTGCGACGCCGACCCTTTTTCGTCGGGGCGGCGGTGTCTCCGTCAGTAGAGTCGGTTTCCACGCCAGCATTCTCGCCGGGGTACTTCCTTCCCTCCTCAGCTCGGGCGCATCTGTCGGCCAGAACATAAAGTTCGGCCACATCCCTAACCTTGTTCATCGCGAGTTCTTCGCGCATCTTGCGATTGCGCACGTTCTGGTGGAACGCACTAATCACAGCGGCGGGGTGAACGTCGGGGATGTTGTACTGGACCCAGCTGAACCTCTGGATGTACTTGCGCAGGGTTTCTCCATCCTTCTGGGGAATGATGTGCAAATCACTCGCCTGGCCGTGAGCTTGGTGGCCTCCAGTGAAGGCACTCACAAACTCATGACACAGGTCCGACCAAGAAGAAATGGAGATCCACTGACAAGTGCATCAACCAAGACATGACGCTGGTGGCGTGTATCGCACCGGTGCTCGATGGTGGTTCGAGCGTCTTCGTGAGCTCGCTCTCGAAGAACTTGGCGCTGGTCATGGCGGGTCCACGGGTCGGACGACGCTCTGGAAATATTATCACAAGCGTCGTCACGACGGGCTGACGCTCGCGGCGGTTGGCGTGGAGGAGGAGAGTGTACCGTGGCCGCAGCACCCCTGATCCCTCCTCCACTGGCGTGCGGTGGCTTGACAGAGCGCCGACCCGAGGGCCCCGTTGGTCGCGGACCGTCTTTGTTGGCGATGGCAATGAGGCTCCGGATGGTGGCTCTCAACTCATCAAGCTTCTCCGCAGCGGGAGGGAAATCAAGGAGCAGCTGCGTGCGCGCCAAAGCTTCTGCTAGTGTGGGTGGTGGCGGAAGCTGCGTGGACCGTGGGGCGCTCTGACTTCTAACCACGTTAGAAGGAGCTCCGCCACGGCCCAGCGGTTGCGTGCCACTTTCGCCAGCGCTTCGGCGGGTACGTTGGCCCCCTTCGTCTCATGGATGAAGCCCTTGCTCTTCCCTCGACGGCGTCCAGGGTCATCAACATGGTGACGCTGCTCGTCGCGTGCACCGTGGGAAGAGCGTGCTATGGGCGCCGAGACAGGCGTCTTGGAGGTCGCTGCGCCGCCGGTGGGTGGCACAGCAACGTTTTTGGAGGGCCCCGCGCCGCCTGCATGGGGCCCGGCCCCGCCTTGGGGTCTAGCGGCGCGCGGCTCGTCGTTCGGCGTACGAACGATGCCGCTCGCCATGCTATGACCGCCAGAGCGATGCTAATGCTCACGGGCTGCGGCCCGAGTTCTGTCCGCGACCTGTCCGCTGCTCGCCCGCACCGGATCGGTCCGCTTGGCTCCTGACGAGCCGACCGTCGTGGTCGCCTTCTTCTTGGGAGCCATGGCGATGAAGAATTATGCTAATGGCTGTAGAACCAGATGCTCACTCCTGCAGCGCCCCCTACCTGGCGCGCCAAAGATGTCGGGGTGAAACGACACCTATGGGATCAAAGTAATCCCTACTACGGTTGCGGGGCGCTGGAGTGGTGAGGAGAGCAGGATCAACAGTCAGTGCAAACACGCGGGTCGTTTACCCAGGTTCGGGCTGCAGAGATGCGTAAGACCCTAGTCCTGCTTTGGTGGTTGTATATCTGTGTTCTTGAGGATCTCAGACTAGCTACAGGGAGCGTAACTTGTCCAAGGATCCGAATCCTTCTCCTGGATGCCTTGCGTCTCCTTTTATAGGCAAAGGGATTGCCACAGTGGCACCAGGAGGTGGCATCGAGGTGATGTGGCTAAGCTTATCGCTAGCCATTACGGGACAAAGTGCATTTAATGCATAGCTTAGGTGTCCTCTCGCTTTATTGGGGACGGGACCGAGGCCCGTCCCGTCCGTCGCCGCTCCTCCTCGCTTCGACACGCGCCTTGGCCAGCGGTGCATGCGGCACCATGTAGGCAGGCAAGCAGCTGAGGTGGCGCGGTGGCGGAGCCTTCAAGAAGATCTGCATGCCACCACGTAAGCACGTGATGAGTTGGCGAAGGAGCCCTTCGTTGACACGCAGGTGCCTGCCCGGCTGGTGGGCTGGCAGCTGCATGGGATTGGCGGTGGAAAGCTTGGTGGGCGCGGGCCTGGCTGCGGCCTCGCGGATGCTCCCGGCAAGGGCCCTGCCGGGGTCCCGGCAAGGGTCTTGTCGTGGCGTCACGGTCGTCCCCGGCAAGGATCTTGCCGGGGGCCTTGTGGATTCCTTCGGCAAGGATTTTGCCCAGGCTCGTCATCTCTCACTCTTTTGATTAAGAGTGTTGTTCCCTGTCTTCATAAAGATCTGCATGCCACCACGGAGGAGCCTCCCGAGCCCTGGCCCCATGTAGTTGGTGGTGTTGGAAGCCGTAGGCTCAAGGGTGGCTCGCTCCGTTGGTGTTGGGGCGCGCTACCCTGGCAAGGGTCTTGCCGGGGCCGCAGAGGCCGCCCCGGCAAGGACCTTGCCGGGGGAACCTGCTTCGTCCCTCTGCTCTCTGTGGTCTTAGTCTTGGCGTTGCCTTGCTTTGTCTTGTGCTTCTGGTCCTACCTCGGTTCACCTTCCCAGCCTTGCCAGGTGTGGCCGCGGCGCGTGGCTCCGACTGCCCATGCACAAGTAATGGGGTCAAAAGGAGAGCCCCTACTTTTGTAAACCGACACCCACCTTCTCCCGCCGGCGTGGGAGCTCGTGGACGCCGAGACGCATGGACCCGACGTCCTCCTCCTCATCCGGCCGCTCGTCCGGCTCTCCCTCCCTCCTCCCCGTCAAGCCGGAGCCCCAGGACGCGCCGATCAGCCGGCGCACCCGCAGCTGCGGCATCCGCATCACCGAGTCCTCCCCCATCTCTGCCCGGCTCGTCAGGCCGAGGGTGGAGTCCGGCCTCCCCGCGGAGTACGAGGCCATAGCCCGGTCCGGCTTCTCCGAAGAGGCCGCCCTACAGTGGGCGCGGGACGACTACCTCCGCGACGAGATGGTCCGGCAGCGCCGAGCCTTGCAGGAGATAGCCACCCGCCAGCGTGGGCACGAGGACGAGAACGGCGTGGTGATCCTCGACAGCGACGAGGACGAGGACGCCCCTGGACCGTCCAGCCCGCTGCGCCTCGGTGACCCTGGGCAGGGGAGCAGCAGGGACGGCGGCCGCGGAGGAGGCGACGACGACGACAACGACAGCGGCGACTAACGCAGTTCTACAGGCTCCTCGGCATGTAGAGCTTCAGGGCGGCGGGCAACGACGGGTCTAGTAGTGTCTTTTTTTTCTTCTTTTGTAAAATATTTGATGAATACGTCGAAGTTTGGTTAAATTTGCACGTTGTTTGTGCGAATGTGGGGCCGGATTTTGTTTTTCAAAAAAAAATGCGACGTGGGGGTGGCGACTGGGGAGCATCACGCCCCCAACATCAAACTCGTGTCAAATTTTTTAAAACATGCGAAAAATAATATTTTCAACTATTTACTTTTGGATTTTGAGTTTATTTCAAAAAAAAAAAAGATTTTGAGTGACTCCGACTTTGTTCAAATCAATTTTTTTTATCTTCTAAAAAGATCCATTCTTTTTTATCCGAGTTGCCTGCGTGCGTGCGATATTGTTTTATCATCGGGCCTTGTTACAATCATTTTTATTTGATGATTTTAAAAGTTTATTATGTGAATATCTATAAAAGTTGTTTTTATTAAAAAGAATCTATATAAAAGTTGATACAAAAATTTATTGAATATATTTAAGTTCCATAATCATAAAGGTCATCTTCTGGTCTATGGATGTTAAATTTTATGGAGCACTTCAGTGGAGATATTTTTTCTAACACTCCTGCATCGGTATATATTTTGTATCATTATACTTATACTATGTTTTATCACTATTTCGAAACTAACTATGGTTACTACTTTCCAGGTTCATATGATAGATTTTAGAACAAAACTAGCTGTCACTTTTGTGGACTCGGAATTGAGTGATGGTAATTTAAGAAAATGAGACTTGGAAAATGATGGAAACAATACAAATCTCACGGATTGTATGTTACAGGCGCGATCATATCGTTGGGTATAAGACACATTTAAATAGCTCGGTGAAAATAACTCGCTAAAAGAGAAATTACATTCAAAATAGATGTTTCTATGAGAGATAGATTATGATACGTGCGTTGCATGTGCACACTTACTAATTACGTACAAACAACATTTTTTTGAGAGAACGTACAAAAAACTTGGTTAGACGGACGTGACGTGCTTTTAGGGTTGGAGATGCCTTTAATTATTGCCAAAGTGTGGGTTGCCTACTTCCTTGTCTATCTTGCCATAGTTCAGCTTTCGGACTACCCGAGCATTTCTATCCGGACAAGAAAAATAGTATGAGACGAGGGTGGCAGGCACGTGAGAGCACGAGGTCACGAGGCCCGGTTCTGTGCCCCATACTACTAGAAAAGTCGTCGACCCGCTCAAGACGAATCTAACCTCCATGAGAGAGCTGGGCATCACTGTGGGCCTGGCTACGCCCACTGTTTTCTCACAGCGCACAAAGGCATGCCTGCACACCTCTCCAACGCGTGGCTCGGTGCATGTTTGGCGCACGCCCATACGCATGCATTTTGGCCATCGTCTCTCGAACCCGTGACACAAATTTGTATTCTTAACACGAACAAATCTCCTCTTGGATTTATAAAGGGTTAGAAGGCCCACGTATTTTCAACAGGCTCATGAAAAACCAAGCCTTCATAGAGAAGATATGGACCCGTCACCCATTGCCAAATGCAGCTCGACACGTTAGCATTAGCCGTGTATCCGCCGTGTATCCTCAACGCCGGCCATCGAACCCTCGGGGGCTGGCCATCCGCAGCTACCAGCCACCATGACCATCTATAAGCGATCCGAGACCATCGGTAGAAGCGTGTAAATGATCGACGACTATATCCTAACAAACATCGGGAAACAGAGGAAACAAGCCTTGAACATGGTCATCACGAGCAAAGTGATGATTATGAGCTTGGGTCATTGTCGTCGCGGCCAAATCGATGATGATGTGCTTGGGACATGGTTGTCGCAGACAGGGCAATGATAAAGAAGCTTGGGGCATGGTCGCCACATACAAATAGATGATAACGAGCTCGGGACATAGTTGTCGAAACCAGGATGGGGATGACTACGACGAAGATGCCTTGAGGAATGGAGTGAAGAGCATCCCATGGAGCCTTGAGCATCTTATATCGTCGAGCATGGCTTGACGGCCCGATCCCGAAGCTTGCCAGCAGGCCATGCTCGTGGCATTTTTTGGTCTAAACACCAACATTTTTTTAATATATGCATAATGCTGACATATATCTCCTAATTTTTTTAAGCTACCATTTGTTTGTATTTTTTGAACCATGATAGGCCGTGCTCATGTTGAGGTTGTCGAGTTAAGCATTTTGAGGTCTTGTCGGAGAGTCAAAACACAAGTCACAATTTAACGGATCGATGCATGCTATAAGTAATACTATCAACGTGATGCATTTTGTTCATCCAAAAACTACGCATGACACTATTGTGAAGTAAACGACTGTAACTTATTCAAAGTAGAAAACAAACCATGACAAGATTTTCTCACCATGACACTACGCATAGCTTTGTTTGGTCCTTTTCATGCCCGTGGTATGGCGAGCATGATGGATGACTTACGAGCGACCAAAAGGATGACCCGAACGACCAACCACGCTGAAAGCATGACCAAGAAAGCCAGCATCAAACTCGTGACAAAATTTTTAAAACAGGCGAAAAACAATATTTTTAAATATTTATTTTTGGATTTCGAGAAAGCACACCGGCAGAGTGAACCACTGATCGTCCAATGAGCATTCCTCGCGGATCGGCGTGCTGGTCTCGGCGTGTCACATCACTCGGGCCCTGCATAATAAATCACCACGGCCACACCTGTAATTGGCTTTGCGGGTACCACACCATGTGCTCGAGCATGCATAGCATTAGCACCCACCAAATGTCACAAATTGTATTTTAGTAGAGCACGTTTTGTAGATGGAAAGCTTTCAATCTGGTTCTATATTTTAGTGGTGCATGCGCCATGCGCAAGGGGTCAAAATCTTTGCTATTTAAAAGGGTTATCCCTGCTAGAAAAAGAGGGTGCCGTGGCGTTAGGGCATGTGCAATGGTTGATACGACGTTCTTATTTTAAGTCTTGCATGTAATTTAGACATGACAAAAAAGATGTCTACAATGGGTCATTTCTTAGCCTTATCTTTAATAACTAGCTATTCCTAAAAATATGATGATACATATTGTGCTAAGAGATCATCTTTTATCTTCTCTTAAATAAAAGAAGACAAGCCTTATCTTACGAGTTCTCTCACCTCCACCTTATTGTTTATCCTACATGTCACTCTTAAAATAGCACTATTGTACATGCCCTAATACTTGCCAAAGTGAGCGGCGCACAAATCACGGCACGATAATAGGCATGAGTGGTTGGTAGGCGTTAGGGTCCGTGTCCATCGTTGCCTCGCCTATATAAGCCGTGGTTTTGCACCGTCCATGGAGTCTCTGTCCCGTACACGCCTGTTCTTCCTCCCCCCCCCCCCCCCCCCCCCTCATCCATAGTGACCCAAACAAGCTACCATGTTCTTCCTCCTCCCAAGTTATCTACTTCATGGCCAAAATCAATCTTCTTCACAATAGCTGCAATATTTTCTCCCTTGTGCACAAGGGAGGAACCAGCCGTGTGGTTGACTTCTCTCTTGTCCGCAAAGAGAGAAAATAATCGAATATGGCATCCTCAAGGTAAGAAGGATTATATATTGCATCCTCAAGGTAAAGGCGGCATCGTTCAAGGATCAAGAGGAAACAAAGGTTATTCGCCAAAAAAAGACGTGGAAACAAAGCAATCTCCCCCTGAGTCTAGCAGCGATGGCCCGAACCCAACCCGCCAGCCGCACCTCGCGTCCTCTGCCTCGGCCCGCGCATGCCGCTTCCGAGCCAAGCTCGCCTCTCGGCCTCGGCCCAAGCCCGCCGCTCTCACCCACGCCGCTCGCCGTGTGACCTAGAAACCTGCATATAAAACCGGCCCTTCTCACCCCGCGCCCCCTTCCCTTCCCCTCCCCCTCTTCCGCCGACGCCCCTTCCTTGTGCCCATCTCGTCAAAGACGACCGCCGGCCCTCGAAGGCGAGTCACGCCCAGGTCCCCGTCCTGCAGCGCTCAGCTAAATCGCCGTTCTTGTACCATTTCGGCGCCTCACGTAGATCCCGGTGTAGCCGTCCACGCGATGCTGTAGATGCGCTCTTCCAGGTCTGATTTGGTATTCTCGTCCACACGATGTTCTAGATGCGGTCTCGGATCTGGTCGGACTGGTGAAGATGTTAGTTAGGTTTGTTGTGTTTGATTCTCCTGTGCGTGTGCTCATCCCGAACTGTTGTGGCCTTGTCTCGCATTTGAACTTGTTCCTCTGACGTGCTGGAGCAAAGATTGGGAAGCTCTCATTACTTTGTTTTTACTTTCTCTCCTCCATTGATTCAGGTTTGCTGGTTTTCCCGGTGAATATGAGCGCGCTTACCACGGGTTCGCTGCGTGTAGGCAGCGATCTCTATGTCAAAGGATATGAAATAGAAGGTAGTTTAGTACAATTCACGCGTACGGCGTACCTTCACTATTTATAATAAACTTTAATACATGTTTATAAGTATTCTTTTTGTAAAATTAGAGTTATAGCTAATTATTGTGATAAAATTAAACTATATTTTATTTACATTTTTGGTGCAATATGCCTTAAACCTTATTTTCATAAATCCCACTTAAATGTGTAAATTTAGAAAATAAAAATTGCATGTCTTCCTTAATTTAATTTTGAATCTTACAGTAATATAGTGTATATGTATGTGTGTGTCGTTAAATATCTTAGTAAATACTTCTAAATCATGTGGTGAAAATATTATCTTGATAGCCACGTTTATAACTAGACATATGCAAGTAGAAGAATCTGGGGTACACAGGATGTTTACAAGGAGCCTGGTACCTAATAAAAGTCACGTTGCTTTATTTATTTTTACTCGTTAATTGTGTCCAGCATATTATTGTGGGTTCAATAGCTTCTCCAATGCCTTCCCCTAGGGCCAAATCATGGTGAAGTGTCATGTAGTCAACGTTCACATAACACCACTAGAGGAAAGACAACATACATCTCATCAAAATATCGAACGAATACCAAATTCACATGATTACTTATAAGAAGACTTCTCCCACGTCCTCAAGAACAAATGTAACTACTCACAAAGCATGCTCATGTTCAAGATCAGAGGGGTATTGAATATCATTAAGGATCTGAACATATGATCTTACACCAAATAAACCAACTAGCATCAACTACGAAGAGTAATCAACACTACTAGCAACCCGCAGGTACCAATCTGAGGTTTTGAGACAAAGATTGAATACAAGAGATGAACTAGGGTCTGAGAGGATATGGTGCTGATGAATATGCTGATGAAAATTGACCCTCCACAATGAGATGATCGTTGGTGATGACAATGGCGTCGATTTCCCCTCCCGGAGGGAAGTTTCTCTGGCAGAATCGCTCCGCCGGAGCCCTAGATTGCTTCTGCCCAGGTTCCGCCTCGAGACGGCGGTGCTTCGTCCCAAAAGCCTTCTTATGATTTTTCCAGGTCAAAACCCGTCATATAGCAAAAGATGGACACCGGGGGCTGGCCGGGGGGCCACAAGCTCAAGGGGAGCGCCCCCAGGCGTGTGGCCACCTGGTGGGTCCCCTTCTATTCTTTCTTAGCCTAACATTTTTTATGTATTCCAAATCAATTCTCCATAAAGTTTCAGGACATTTAGAATTGTGGCGAATACGTATCTCAAATTTGCTCCTTTCTGGTCCAGAATTCCAGCTGCTTGCATTCTCCCTCTTTATGAAAATCTTGTCAAATAAGAGAGAAAAGGCATAAGAATTGTACCATAATGTGTAATAGCAATCCATAATGCAATAAATATCAACATAAAACATGATGCAAAGTGGACGTATCATTGGCCCACGAGTTGAACTCCGGCATTCCCGCGCCTTGGCTTGATCAACCTCCTTGCTAGAGCTGCTGACACTTCAGACGTCCTATGATGCACGGGCGATGATCGGAGAGGTACATCGGTGACGTTGGGTGGGAAGAGTGTGGATGCAAAGCAAGAGGAAAGCAGGGACAGAGTGGAAGAAAAGTAGACCGGAAGGGGGATTTGAGTGGGCCAGGGGTGTCAGAGTCCTACGCGTTGACGGTCCAGACTCCCACAAAGCCCTCCTCCCCTATTTTGCCTCTCCTCCTCCCCTAGTTTACCTCCTATTTATCCAAAAACTGATGTTCCTATCAGTCTGTGGTTGGTTGATGTCTACTACACAACCTTCTTATAGACGTTGTTGGGCCTCCAAGTGCAGAGGTTTGTAGGACAGTAGAAAATTTCTCTCAAGTGGATGACCTAAGGTTTATCAATCCGTGGGAGGCGTAGGATGAAGATGGTCTCTCTCAAACAACCCTGCAATCAAATAACAAAGAGTCTCTTGTGTCCTCAACACACCCAATACAATGGTAAATTGTATAGGTGCACTAGTTCGGCGAAGAGATGGAGATATAAGTGCAATATGGATGGTAGATATAGGTTTTTTAATCTGAAAATATAAAAACAGCAAGGCAGCAAGTGGTAAAAGTGAGCGAAAACGGTATTGCAATGCTAGGAAACAAGGCCTAGGGTTCATACTTTCACTAGTGCAAGTTCTCTCGACAATGATAACATAATTAGATCATATAACAATCCCTCAACATGCAACAAAGAGTCACTCCAAAGTCACTAATAGCGGAGAACAAACGAAGAGATTATTGTAGGGTACGAAACCACCTCAAAGTTATTCTTTCCGATCAATCCATTGGGCTATTCCTATAAGTGTCACAAACGGCCCTAGAGTTCATAGTAAAATAACACCTTAAGACACACATCAACAAAAACCCTAATGTCACCTAGATACTCCAATGTCAACTCAAGTATCCGCGGGTTTGATTATACGACATGCATCACACAATCTCAGATTCATCTATTCAACCAACACAAAGAACTTCAAAGAGTGCTCCAAAGTTTCTACCGAAGAGTCAAGACGAAAACGTGTGCCAACCCCTATGCATAAGTTCACAAGGTCACAGAACCCACAAGTTGATCACCAAAACATACATCTAGTGGATCACGTGAATATCCCATTGTCACCACAGATAAGCACATGCAAGACATACATCAAGTGTTCTTAAATCCTTAAAGACTCAATCCAATAAGATAACTTCAAAGGGAAAACTCAATCCATTACAAGAAGGTAGATGGGGAGAAACATCATAAGATCCAACTATAATAGCAAAGCTCGAGGTACATCAAGATCGTGCCATATCAAGAATATGAGAGAGAGAGAGAGATCAAACACATAGCTACTGGTACATACCCTCAGCCCCGAGGGTGAACTACTCCCTCCTCGTCATGGAGAGCGCCGGGATGATGAAGATGGCCACCGGTGATGATTTCCCCCTCCGGCAAGGTGCCGGAACTGGGTCCCGATTGGTTTTTGGTGGCTACAGAGGCTTGCGGCGGCGGAACTCCCAATCTTGGTGTCTTTTCAGGGGTTTCTGTATTTATAGGAATTTTTGGCGTCGGTTTCACGTCAGGAGGGTCCCCGAGTCAGCCACGAGGTAGGGGGCGCGCCCAGGGGGGTAGGGCGCGCCCTCCACCCTCGTGGATGACTCGGGACTCTTCTGGCCCAACTCTTTTGCTTCGGGGGCTTCTTCTGGTCCATAAAGATCACCGTAAATTTTCAGCTTGTTTGGACTACGTTTGATATTCATTTTCTGTACAACTCAAAAACAAGGGAAAACCAGAAACTGGCACTGGGCTCTAGGTTAATAGGTTAGTCCCAAAAATCATATAAAATTGCATATAAATGCATATAGAACATCCAAGATGGATAATATAATAGGATGGAACAATCAAAAATTATAGATACATTGGGGACGTATCAAGCATCCCCAAGCTTAATTCCTGCTCGTCCTCGAGTAGGTAAATGATAAAAATAGAATTTTTGATGTGGAATGCTACCTAACATATTTATTAATGTAATCTTCTTTATTGTGGCATGAATATTCAGATCCATAAGATTCAAAACAAAAGTTTAATATTGGCATAAAAATGATAATACTTCAAGCATACTAATGTTGCAAACTGACTTAAGCCCATACTTCTCGACCAACAAATCATCCAATGGGTAAAACACTGACCTCCTCATTTTGAACATAGCATAGAAAGCTTTTTGATCCCGCTCATTCTCTTCCACCCATTGGAGGCCTGTTACAAGGGGTAATCTTCTTGATGCATACGACGGCGATTTGATTGACGACGCCATTTCCAAAGCAAACGCAAGCATTCCCGCCGGCGGATCTGATGACGCCGGGGCGGGGAGTATCCTGGTGGCACGCCAACCCTAGCAAAAGAGGATGGGGATGAGGTGAGTGCCCGGGGGGGTGGACGAAGTTGTTCGACAGAATCCCATGCTTTGGGGCCTTGCTCGGTCGGGTTGCCCGAGTGGCATTCTGGCCATAATTTCAATTGCCAATAGGAGTATTAAATCCGACAGTTTTGTTTTGAGGGACTGGCTACAATTATGAGAATTGCCAAGTTACGGTGGTTCTAGTTGCACTGCAATTCTGGTATGATTTTGGATGATTGTTGGGGCAAATATGAGTTCTTCTGTTATTTTGATTCTCCGGATAGTAATTCTTTAGAATCAAGCCAAAAGAACTGACCCCATACTAGCCTCAGAGAGCTGCGTGTCACTGTGAGCCTAGCTGCGGCACACCTACGAGCGCATGCGCGTTTAGCTCGGTGCAGGCTTGGCGCACACGCATATACGCATGCACTTTGATTGTATCCCTCTCGCGTGTAGGTCGAGTCCTCGGAGTAAAAAGATTCTCCTAGTGTACAACTTTACTTAACACCACCCGCAAAAAAAAAAAAACTTTTCTTAACCCGAACAAACTTCCTGTTGAACCGAAAAACAAGAACAAACCTCTTCTCCGATTTACAAAGGGTCGGTAGACCACTATTTCAGCGGGCTCGTGACAAGCCAGGCCATACACATAGAGATAAAACACGTAGACAAAATGCTACATTTTTCTAATCTTTCTTTTGAACACGGTCCTTTTTCTAATCTAAAGCCAAACAAAACGCTACTTGACACATTATTAGGGGGGAAACATAACATGAACGTCACCGTCAACATTAGCCGCTTGTCCGCCAGGTGCCCTCAACGCCGGTCAGTGAACGACCAGGGAGCTCACCCGCAGCCATCGACCATCCTAAACATTTGAAAGCAACCGCCACGGCCCATTGAGGAATGAAATGACCGACGACAATATCTTCACTGTGACGGACCAAGCATAATGAGCTCGGGACATGGTTGTCACATGCAAAGCGAGGATACCAGGCTTGGCACTAGTCCAAGGCAATGATAACAAGTTTGGGGCATGGTCACCACGGGCAAAAAGATGATAATGAGCTTCAGACATTGTCGTCGCGAGTAAGGCAATGATCACAAGCTCACTGCCTTGTTGCCACGGGCAAACTAACGATAACGAGCTCAGGACATAGTCGTCGACACCAAGGCAACGAGACTACAACGAGACGATGATGTCTTGAGGAATGGACTCAAGCGCATCTCGTGGAGCCTTGAGCACTTTATTTACATCATCGAGTATGGCCTGATGGCCCGAGCATGAAGCTTGACGGCAAGGACATGCTCATGGCATTTTTTGTCCTAAAATACCTACATATTTTAATACGCATAATGTTGGTATATACACCCCAACCAAATTGTTTTAAACTACCATCGTATATATGTTTTTTTCTGAACCAGGATAGGCCGGGCTCATGTTGAGGTTGTCGAGTTAGGCATTTTAAGGTCTTGTTGGGGAGTCAAAACACAAGTCACAAAGTGTCGGATCGACGCGTGCTATAAGTAATCCTATCAAAGTGATACATTTTGTTCATCCAAAAACTACGCATGGCACTATTGTGAAGTAAACAAGGCCAACGCTAGGCACCAGCGGACCGGCTCAATTTTCGGCCGGTCGCCTAGCGCGCCTACCACTGCTCGGTTCGGTTTTATGTCTTCCGACGTTTTGTATATGCGTGTGTCTATATATATATATATATATATATATATATATATATATATATATATATATATATATATATATATATATATATAAAGGAAGACTGCTCGTTCTCTTTGCATGTTCGTACGTACAGTGGCGAATCCAGGAAGAAAATGAAGGGTGGGCTCAAAGTTAACAGCGAGAAACTAACGTCATTTTGAAGAGAAAAAGGCATTTCAGTCAAAAAAGAAAAGAAAAAGGCATTAGCTCCTAATCCTATTGTCCAAATAAGCTAATATTTTGCCAGAGTACTACTAAAACATATGTATTAGTATTGTCATTCTCTGGTTATTTTTAATGAAATGTTTTGAACGAAAGTTCAAATCTATCTACCTAAATAGTTGTTATCTCCTAGTCCTTTGCTCCAAACAAGGTAAAACTTTCCTAGATTACTACTGGAAACATGAAGTATTTGCTAGATTTTTCAACAGAAGTATATCAAAATTTTAACCAAAAATTTGAATTTATTTAGCAAAATTTAGTCAATATCTCTTAATCCTTTTTCTTCAAATAAGCTCTAAATTTGCCACATTGCTACTATATATTTGGTGTTGTGTTGTCGGCTACTTACCTGTGGGCTGTTGGTATTGTATGGCTGAGAATGAGAGATTGGGTTGCTGCGCTAGGAGCCTAGGACATGTAGTAGTAAAAAAATGTATATTTGAAGGGTAGGCTAGAGCCTGTTGAAGCCCCCCTACTGGACTCGCCACTGCGTACGTACGTGTGTATCTAGAAAAGACTTGACGTGCTTGCTCATTCTTCTCTTTGCATCTTTGTACATGTGTATTGAAAAAAAAAGACTAATGTTTCCACTTCGTATCTTGTACATGTGCATCGAAAAAACGACCAACGCAGGGGCGCCTAGCGCCGACACATCATGGACCTCCAACCCGCCGGAAAACACAGCTTGCAACCGTCGCCGGTGGGCTTGGCACCATCGGCCTGCCCGCCGCTGTGGTGCTGGTTCCAGCTCGCGGCAGAGTCGGTTGCAGCACATAGCGCCTTGGGTTGAAGCTCACCGTTGTGCTGGTTCCAGCTCGTCACGATCTCAGCATCCCAGTTGCTGGTCCTATCATCGCCGAAGCATGGTCGCAGCTTCCATGGCCATCGGTTGCAACCTTTGCAAACAACAGCCACCAATCATCACCATGAATGGTTGTAGCAATTGTCCAACACCGGTTGTAGCAAAAGCCAATGACGGTTGTAGCAAAAGCCGATGACGGTTGTAGCAAAATCGTCGTCGCCACAATCGTGGATCTTTGCATCGCCATGAATGGTTGTAGCAAATGTCATCGCTAGTGGTAGCAAAAGTAGACGACGGTTGCAACAAGTCGTCGTCGATGCCATAGTAGATCGCTGCATCGCCATGAATGGTTGTAGCAACTGTCGTCGCCGGTCCTAGCAAAAGCCGACGACGGTTGCAACAAATGGTTGTCATCGCCGTCGCCAATGCAACATCCCATGAATGGTTGTAGCAATTACTGTCATCGGTCGTAGCAAAAGACATCAACGGTTGCAGCGCCGAGGCTCGCCAGTTGTAGCTTCGACGGTGGGCTAATGAAGGAGCAAGGGATGGGTGGGCATGGTCATGATGACCGAGCTGCGGCGACCGGCATGCTCGCATGGCTGGTTTGAGGTGTTGGTTGCTGGGATAGTCGGATAGAGAAGAGAAGTTTGACGAGCGAGAGAGCGGAGAGAAGCTCGTGCTAGCTCCTCGGGCTCACATACTTGCACTCGACGGCAGCCGTACTTGTGGCAGCAGTAGACGAGCTCTCTGGCTGAGAAAAATCAAGAGAAAGAAATAAAATGGCTCAGAAAGAAACGAGAAAAGAAGACAAGGTTTGGTCGGGAGGGGAAAGAATGGTTGGGAGCAAGGGACGTGAGGTCCACGTTACGCACAGCACGCGCGCGAGCGACCGTCCGAGCGTTCCGCCCGCCTTCCGCTCATAAACGTTTCCCAGTAAACAACCGTAACTTATTCAAAATAGAACCGACAACTCACTAAACTAAAGTTAAACGAACCATGACAAGATTTTCTCACCATTACACGGGTGCATAGCTTGTTTGGTCCTTCATGCCCGTCGTGTGGCGAGCATGATGGACGACTTACGGGCGACCAAAAGCATGACCCGAACGACCAACCATGCTGAAAGCATGACCAAGGAAGCCAGCATCAAACTCGCGACGAAAATTTTAAAAACATGCAAAAGCAATATTTTAAAATATTTATTTTGGATTTCGAGAAAGCACACCGGTCTGAGCGAACCACTAATCGTCCAATGAAAGCATTCGTAATGGATCGCTGGCGTGGCGTGCTTGTCTCGGCGTGTCACATCACTCGAGGCCCCGCGTAATAAATCACCCCGGCCCCACTTGTAATACGCTTTGTGGGTAGGCAAACCATGTGCTCGAGCATGCATAGCACCCACCAGCAACGTAGCTGTCACGGTTGTATTTTAGTACGTGCTGTGGATGGAAAGCTTTCAATTTGGTGGCATTTTAGTGGCGCATGCGCCATGCACAAGGAAAGGGTAAAAAATCTTAGGCTATTTAAAAGCGTTATTACCTGCTAAAAAGAGGGTGGCGTGGCGTGTGTAATATCGGGTAGATGCACATATCAAGCCGCAATTGCAGGGACGGTGGTGGGTGCGTGTCCACCGGGTTCTCCTATATAAGCTGCCTTCGCACGGAAAAAAATTCTATGAGACCAGGTCTCACGGGTTAACAGGTGAGACCCATTCTGATGGATGACACGTGACATTCATAAATCACAAAGCATCTAATCTCTCCCCCCTGAATGCCACATGTCATCCATCAAGGTGGGTCTCACCTGGTTTATATGAGACTTGGTCTCATATAATTTTTTTCCCCCTCGCACCCCCCCTTGAGCCTTGGTTCCGTACCCCTGTAGTTCTTCTTCCTCCTCCCTCCAAAGCAAAGCAAGTTCTTGCTTCCTCTTCCCATGCAAGGCTCTGCTCATGGGTCCAAGGAAGGCCGAGTTGTTGGTTCTCATCCGGTTCAAGGTTCTTGGTTCTCATGTGTGCTTGGGTATGTGTTGAGCACCACGGCGCCAGTCCATCTTTCTCGCGCCCACAACGGATAAACCAACCAGCCTTTGCGTCGTGCCGGCCGGTTCCTCTCTTGTTTGCGAAGAGAAAGATAGATGGCTGGGTTTCACCGGTACAAGAGAGAAGAAATTGGGAAGAAGATGTTTGTTGTTGAAGCATGTGCAAAACAGGTCTGAGGGAAGCTCATTTTTTCCTTCTAATTTTCTGTTCTTTTTTCAGCAATGAACAAGGGATCAGCTCCCTCCGATCCGATCCGATGCACCCAAACCCAACCCACGCCCCTTGGATCCGACCCGGCTGGACTGGACCCACCGCACCACTCCCACCGGAACAGAACGGCGCCAGCCGAGACGCGGTTCCTCCCAGCCCCCACGAGCAAAACAGCTGGTACCGACGTACCGCGCCCCCCACACCGTCCCGACGTCTGGAACGCCGTTCCCACCCGCCGTTAGGGTTTCGCCCTACAAATAATTTCCCCTCCCCCTCCTCCCAGTCCCACCCCGCCGCCGCAGCCCTCGCCCCGAGTCTGGATCGCTCGCCTCGACGGTCTGAGATCTGGATCCCTCCCTCCCCCCCCCCAATTCCTCGAATTCCTCAAATGAGCGTTCATCTGCATCTGATTTTCTGTCGGTTTGTGGTTGCTTTGCAGGTGCGATTGGAGCGTCCGTCGTCCACTCTCCCGTCTCGCCACTGCCAACGAGGAGACCTTGAGGTGAGACCTTCCCCCTCCCGCGATCTCGGCCGTTGTTCTACCCCGTCGTCTATACAGATCCGACGTTAGGTTAATCCACATGTAATCTGTCTGCTCATCTCGCATGAACTGTGATCTCGCCTCGCCCGTACTGTGTTTTATAGGTCTTTCTTTTCGCTGTTTGTTGCCCTGACCTAATTTGTTTGTCCGTGATATGTATGTGCTTGATCTGCTTGGTGTTGATCTGTTGGTCAATCCGTTCTGGGCAACCACCAGGTCTTAAACTCAAATTTCTCATATAGCAAGTCGATGTTGTCTAAGTTTTACCAAATAGATAAAAGAAAATATCAACAACTAAAATATTGAATGAATACATTATAAAATACATCTAATGGTAAATATATTGATATTAATTTGGTATTGTTTCTCTTAATATTTTTGTATATAGGTTTGGTCAAACTAAGAAAGCATTGACTTTTTGACTTAGTTTATACGCCATGTATTTTGGGCCAGAGGGAGTAATTATTAAGATAACTTTAAACTACATTATGTAATAAATTTATAAGTTTCAATAGAATACGCCTTAAAACATATTTACATCAATTTCACTTAAATGTGAGAAAATTAGAAATGATAAAATTGCAAGTCTTCTTGGTTTAGTTCGTGAATCTTGCATTGATATAGTGCATATTTATGTTTGTTCCTTAACTATCTTAGTATATACTTCTAAAGTGTGGTATAAAATGTATATCGATAGTGATCTTTATGGTTAGACATATGCAAATAGAAAAATCTAGAGTACACAAGAGTACAAGGATCTTTGCACCTGATAATTGGCACAATATTTAATATGTTGGTAATATGTTGGTGATGTTAGGGATTCCACTGTAAAGATTATATTCGGATGTATATAGATGCCTTTTAGAGTATAGGTTCATTCATTTTTCTTTGTATGTAGTCTATAGTGGAATATCTTAAAACACTAATATTTAGGAACGGGGGATGTATATTTAACATAGTTCTAGCTAAGATAACCTTCACCAGAGAAAGAAACTAGTGGGCTAACTAAAATTGCTTGGTGGGGGAACTTGCTATTACAAATTAGGTCTTTTATTTTGTTTAGATATTAAATTATTTATATGTGTTTAGTAGGCTCTTGGATATAACTATTTTTTTCTAATAATGTGATTGTGATGATTATGTAATTATTATGTGTGTATATGCCTCCACCGCGGGCCTGAGATTGTTGTTGTCAGGAGAAGTCTTTTTGAAGGTCTGTTTCCCAATTTTCCTGTGTCGCCCTTTCCCCATTTGGGCCGTCCCGCCCAAAAGAGATGACTAGAGTGGACCATGCCATAAGCACCAACCCCCTGGGCTAGTTCTTTTAGTTAATAGCTAGTAAGCTTCAAAAAACTAATTTTCGTTAGGGTTTCTATAATAAGCTGGGTAGGGGCAGCTTATTCTAGAAGCCAGGAAAAGGAATCGGCCCAAAAGACTCAGAGGCGAATGCGAACAAGGAGACCAAGCTCCTACATATTGCCATTATTCCCTGGTGGCTTCTGTTAGGGAAGAGATATGCGCGAGTCGTTCGGCCGAAATTTCTGCAGGTTGTCGCGCACCCGTCCGATTGGCCCATTAACACCCATTGGATTGATCATTTCCTATCGCACAAGTCAACCATCTCCTCCCTCGGACCATATGACATGCACTCGATGGAAAAGAGCAGCCTCCACGAGCAGTTCTCTCCTGCTGGCGACCCCTTGTCCTCGTCGGCCATCGCCCTCTCGCCCGCGCTCCCAGCACCCCGCTGCCCTTCGACCCAGATTGGTCCGGGCATATCCGTCGGCATCCCATTAGTTTGAACACACACACACACACACACACACACACACACACACAGAGAGAGAGAGAGACAGATTCCCCCATATTCCTATTCTAACTTGTGCAAACCGAAGACGAATGGATCTACGTCGAACTCCGACCTGCAGCACCCGCACTGCCATGCCTTTTGCTCGAAGCCCCTTGCGCTCCCCTGTTCCCGCGGTGTTGGTGTCCTGGACTAGGGGGTGCGTACCCAGACGTGTCTTGGCTAGCTAGGCAGGGCCGACAACCCCCAAGATAATTTTCAAGTGGGCCATGTTCTTGGGGCCCAAGACTGCCAAGAGGAAAACTTTTGAGAACTTGGCACATACTCCAAGATTTAGAGGTCTTCTTCACAACGATTACCCTAGATGTAACTGACCTATGTGTAAACCCTAGGAAACCCCTGTATCTATATAAACCGAGGGACAAAGCTCATAGACGAAAACTCTCATGGACACACATATCTCGTGGTAGATTAACATGTAACTTGTACTTCCTCGAAATCAATACGATCAAAGCAGGACGTCGGGTATTATCTCTTCGAGAGAGCCTGAACTTGGGTAAAATCATGTTTCCCTATTACCATCATGCCAAGCCTAGCAGCCTAGGACCCCTACCCGAGATCTGCTGGATTTGAATCCATCATTGGTGCCCATACAGGTCCATCTGAGTAGTTAAAGCAGTTTGATGTCACGCCTCCAAATCGACAATCAGGTTGGTTGTGGCATGAATTTCATGCCAGGACAACGCTTTATATTTGGCAGCATCGCCCTCCACGCTGATTCACTTGTCATACCTTCACCCCAGGATGAATTATCACATTCAGAAAACTGGAATATGCCGCGGATTCTCGCGGTGAACTTGTGTTCTCGAACTGGGTGTCATACCAGATTGAAGAATGCAACGACATGCCCGTCCAGACATCGGAATCAATCCTAGCTCAGCGTCAAGACAATAGAAAGTCCATACCTCGGATCCGGCCTTGAGTATATCTGAGCACCACTCCTGAGGATTAGGCATCTAGTCCTGGTCTACAAAGAAGAACCTGAGACCATGTCAGATCAGATCTTAGAGAGATTCCCATTAGTCTTTACTCTCGATCGGGCCCTGGGTGAAGGTGAGAAGAAAATTTTGAATGAGATGTTAGATCGGATTAAAAACCTCGCGATTTCAGATGAACAAACCTCGGTTTATGAGCGGATCTAGGAAAATCCGGGGAAGGTGGGAATTTGTAACCCACCCACCACCCACCTAGTCGCCAATGTCAAAGATTTAGTTGACATCCTCGCAAGTTCCCCTAAGGAGACAATTGACATGGATGACGACGTGGGAGAATCTTCCGGAAACGCACCCCCAACAGCCGCCTGTCGTGGTTCTAAGTCTGACAGTAGAAGACGGGGGTAGGTATGGAGAGGCAAGATCCCAGCTACGGTGAAGTTGTACACACGAGTTTACGAGTTCAGGCCCTTCTCTGAGGAAGTAACAGCCCTATGTCTCGGAGCCCGGAGGCGGTCGATTGGTTTATGTGTGTGAGTATTACAGGGGGTGCGAACCCTTGTGCCAGTGGAGGGGGGTGGCTTATATAGAGTGCGCCAGGACCCCAGCCAGCCCACGTTACAAGGGCTTCAATGTACATAAAGACGAGGCGTTACTGGTAACGCCAGCATTAAGTGCTATAAATGGTATTAAAGACTACGGAGTGAACGCCTGACCGTTAAGGTGCTGGTCGACTCCTGATCTTTAATAGGTCGAGTGGTTCTTCATGTAGTCGAGTGATCACGGGAAGGACAGATCTCCGAGTTGTTGACCAGTCGAGTGGATGACACTCGACGCCTTGACTGGGTCCTTCCTTTTATCCTTTGGGTTTCTTTGCTTCCTTGATAATGGCCCTGGGTAGGATTAATAGGTCAGGCCTATGACCCTACCCCAGGTCTATGTCCTCATCATTAGCCCCCGAATGGATTGAGGTCCGAGTGAAAAAGGGGTTGAGGTTGATCCCGCTTCGACTCTGGTGCTTCACGGCCCTTATGCTTGTGCAGAGGATAATGTTGGGACCTCAGCTTTATTTCAGTCGCCTCGATCGATTCAGGAATCGTCGATTGGATTTATAACACCATCCGCCGAGTGCTGCCCTGGGGCACTGAATCTCCGGCACGATTGATCACAGCGTATCCCGCATCTCACGGGATTCGAAGTTTTCGGTGAAGCGCGCGGGACGGGACGTGCCGAAGTAGACGGGATGGATAAACGGGGCGCCTCGATTTCTGCGCCACCTTTTTCGCCACGTACGACGCGCGTGGCTGCTACGGGATTTGATAAGATTGATCGGACCCACCCGTCAGCCACTCGGAAGTGACCCCTTATAAGGCGACGGGGACCGAGGCACCGGTACTGTTTGCATCTGTTTCTTCTCTTCTTCCTCCGCTCCTCCGCGACATCTAGCTCCGCCGCCTCGACGCCGCCGCTCCGCCTCCATGGCAAAGGACAAGACGAAGATGCTGGAGCGCGCAAAGAAGACGGCGGGGGCGGCGAAGGGGAAGAAGCCGAACCGCGGGTCGTCATCGCGCTCGAAGCTTCCGGTGGATTGGATCCAAGGCGACTGGATCCAATCTTCGCTTCGGCAAGATGACTTGGACGAGCTGATGGAATCTGGCCTGGTCGCCAAGGGCGCGGCGAGGCTGCCGGGGAGCGAGATGGCGCCACGGCCCCGACCTGGTGAGTGCGTACTGCTCGCCACCCACGTCGACCGGGGGTTTTCTCTTCCCCCACACGCCTTCTTCAGGGGATTCTTGAACTTTTTTGGTGCTCAACTCCATCACTTCACTTCCAATACCATCATCTATCTTGCTGTGTTTGTGTCCATGTGTGAGAACTTCCTGGGATGTCGACCGCATTGGGGTCTGTTCAAACACATCTTCACCATTCGCTCCCAGTCGGTAAATAAAACAAATTCGAGTGACGAGAAAACCCATGTCATCCAGATGTGCGGTGGCTTAGGCATCCAGAAGAGGAAGAGGAGCTCTTTCCCTTCCATGACCTTTCCCGAGTCAGTTAGAGGCTGGCAGTCGACCTGGTTCTACCGCCAGGACCTCGCAACTCCTGGTCAACCGACTGGACTTCCTCCTTTTACTTTCGACCGTGCTCAAACTCCTTCTTCCTTGAAAGTGACCGCTGCTGAGCAAGTAGAGACGAATATGCTGGTCGAGAGGGTGGTTCAGTTGATAAATCAGGGGGTCACTGGTATGGATCTGTTAGAAGTGTTCCTCAGTCGACGCATTCAGCCCTTGCAGTAACGTGACCATCCCATGTGGATGTATACTGGGCCTAGTGACTCTGCTCGGGTGCATCCTGAAGAAGTATCGGCTGAGACGGTGGCCATGTGGTTGACAAGTATCACTGGTAACAAGGACAACCCCCGAGGAGCCAGGAGAGTGGTGCCCTTCAGCGACGGCAATCTGCCTGACAAGGTACGATCTTTACTCCGACTGTTTTTGAACATGCATTCCGATCGTCCTTGAATCTGACTGATTTTCACTCGACTCCTTGTTTTGCAGATTTATACCGAGACGTACTTGATGCCCAACGGTGAATAGGCTCCAGCGCAAGACCAAGAGGGCGAGGACAGTGCGGAGGAAAGCGGTGAATGGGAATCCCTAGACAACGATGACGACGATGACGATGAGAGCGAGGAGTCGGACAAGGAGGAGGAGGTCGACTCGCCGCCCCGAACCGAACGCCGATCCAAGCAACATCACGACCCAGCAGGTGGGCGCGGTAAGGCTGTGGCCTCGAGCACCCAAGCGAAAAAGCGTGCCCGGTCTTCGACTCCGGAGCTGACGGAGAAAACCACCAAGCAACCCAAGACCAACCCCACCATGGTTCGGAAAACCCTGCCAAAGATCAAGACGGACGTGCGTGTCGCCTCTGGGTAACATGTTCTTTTCGTGTTTTTCCTTTGCGCCGACTGATTCTTCTGATCTGACCGAGCGGATGACAAACTTGTCCAGCCCTGCCTCTGCTGCGACTGATATGGATGTTGACAAGACTACAAGGGATGAAGAGACCTATGACGCGGCCTCCTCTCGAGCTGGTGATTCCACTTAGTCAAAACTTACTTTTGTCGATTGAATTGTCGGTCGACTGATGTTCTGTCGTTTGCTCTTTTCGCTGCAGCTCTGCGAGACATTGTTGTGCTTCCTGATGACGAAGAAGAAGAAATGCCTCCGAAGGAGAGGAAGGGCAAAGGCTCGAGCCGGAGAGTGCCTGAAGTCCAAGTCTCTCAGTCGACGCCGGTGCTTGAAGCGGTGGTCGAGCGAACTGGAGATCCGGTTCGGACCAACATTACATTCGCCGACCCGCTGACGACTGACCGCCCGTCGGGGTCGGTTAATCCAGCTCCTGCTGCCTTAGTGCAAGTCCCTGCCTCGCCTGTTCTGGAGTCATCACTCTTTACTGCATATCAAACCCTGGACGACCCGCCAAGTGCTGCTAGAGAGGCTCTTCGCCAAGTGACCCTTGTTATGGAGCAGGTGAAGGTGATACACGAGGCCAGTCAGGTGGCCTACAACGCTAGCACCGCCCTGCAGGCCAATGTCAAGGTCAGTTATCTCCCATCTGATTTCATTCCGAACACCCACTGGGTGCATCTGTCCGGAGGTTGTATAAGTCTGGTTGAGTCGACTAGGATTGAGTCAACCGAGTCGTGGATGAGCGTTTTGGAACTTTATGTGCATCTATCAGGAGTTTGCACCGTCCATCATGTTGTAGTTCTTGCACTGTTGGACTAGTGGGGGCACGCTGAGTGCACCCACTGGGTGTAGTCCCCGAGACCATGGTTGACTGCAGGCAGTCGATTGTGGTCTGATAGTTTAAATTTCTTCACTCGACGCTGGGCAGACCATGCCGAGTGTTGAATCGAACCAGTGGGGGCACGCTGAGTGCACCCACTGGGTGTAGTCCCCGAGACTGTGGTCGACTGCGGGCAGTCGACTATGGTCTGAGAACAACCTCTTTTTTTGTACTCACGCTGGGCAGACCATGCCGAGTGTTGAATCGAACCAGTGGGGGCACGCTGAGTGCACCCACTGGGTGTAGTCCCCGAGACTGCCGTTGAATGTTTGATTCGATGGTAGTCTTAGAGTAACTTTCACTGTGACGCTTTTTAATTTCTGTTGACTGATATAACTTATATGTTGACTGCAGAAGTCTTGTGATCTTGGAGCTCAGATTTCCGTACTGAACAAGCAACAAATCAGCCTCAATCTTGATCTGGAATTGGCTCAGAAAAACCTTCAGACCGCTCGTGACGAAGTGACTGCCATGGAGGTAACCACTCGTCAACTGTTCACCTTGCAACTTGTATTTTTTCATGTGTGTGTTTTAGTCACTTTGAACCAAGTGACTTCACTCGAACAGATGTGCGTAGTGAAAACCGTCAACTTCAAGGTCGTCTGAAGAATGTTGTTTCTTTAGAGAAAATGAAGCAGGCTCTGGAGCAAAAGGATCTTGATCTTGCTGCTGCTCAAAAGGAGGCGCGAGAGAAAACAGCGCTTGCTGACAAGAAACTAGCTTCGGTCGGTAAGCTGGAAGAGGAGAATTCCACCCTCAAGACCGTCGTCTCAGATGCCAACCGGGAAATCGAGCAATTGAAGAAGGACAAGGACAGGCTAACTGATAAGATTGGAAGCCTTCAGGCTAAGAAGGGTGAGTTAGAATCTTATCTGGGCTAGCTTGCTGCAAAACTGGTCTCCAAGCTTGAAGGTGTTTGTTATTCGATTGACTTGATGTTGTCGACTAATAAGTTTTATCATCCTGTCGACTCACTATTCACTCGACTGTGCAGAACTTTGCCGAGACTTTGAAGAAGAAACCGGGCGGGTTGAGACGGATCTTGATCCCGTACTCTGCCCAGTTGCAGATGACATCACAATGAACGTGCTGCGGCTGGAATCTTGCATGGACAGCTTATCTTGCTCGTCTGAAGGCGGCAATGACTCTGGTTGACGCTGAACTTTGGCCCCAGGCGGAACTGTCTCAAGACCTCGAATCTCTGATGGTTTGACTGAATCAGATACCTGCACGAGTGCAAGAATGGAAGAAATCATCTGCTCGTTGCGGTGCTGATGTCGCTCTGTCATTGGTTCGAGTGCATTGCAAGGATGTCAACAAAGACAAGCTGGCGGCGCTCAAGGTTGCCTATACCAAAAAGCTAACTTTCCAATCCTTCATGGATACTTTCCTCGACGCCGCCACTCGCATTGCAGACAGCATAGACCTCGACAGTTTCTGTGATCCAGCCAGTCCTTCTCCTGCCGAGTGACCAAAAAACTTTATGCTTCACCTTTATTTGCCTCGGGATGCCGAGTGATTATGTAATCGTTAAACTCCTTCGGGCTTGATGATCTAGTACTTTAATCCGTAGGTCGGAACCTTAGGATTTATCCGAACTTGGTTTATTTCTGAATATGCTTGCACTTGCCTTCGAGTGGTACTTGCTCTTTCACTCGACATAACCTTTTGATCGGTGCAGCTTCATGGTGGCAAGAGGCAGTCGACCTGCACTTTGCAGTCCTTGTAGATAGGGATGGAGCGTACGTTATACTTGTGGCGCAGCTCCGAGAAGAAGGTTGCAGTTGACCTCCGGCTCGTCGTCCTTACGGATCGGGATGGAGCGTACGTTATACTTGTGGCGCAGCTCCGAGGAGAAGGTAGCAGTCGACCTACACCTCGCCGCCCTTGTATATCGGGACGGATTGTGTGGTAAAGTCTCCGAATGGGAAGGTCAGTTCTCATTCGGAATGTATTTCATACTTAGGCGAGTACTGGACTGCAGCTAAGCTCCCGAGTGGGAGGGTTGCTCACCACTCGGTAGGATTTATAAAACTTAGGCTACTGGACTGCAGCTAAGCCTCCGAGTGGGAGGGTTGCTCACCACTCGGTAGGATTTTTCAAACTTAGGCGAGTATTGGACTGCAGCTAAGCCCCCGAGTGGGAGGGTTGCTTACCACTCGGTAGGATTTTACAAACTTAGGCGAGTACTGGACTGCAGCTAAGCCTCCGAGTGGGAGGGTTGCTCACCACTTGGTAGGATTTTTAAAACTTAGGCGAGTACTGGACTGCAGCTAAGCCTCCGAGTGGAAGGGTTGCTCACCACTTGGTAGGATTTTTCAAACTTAGGTGAGTACTGGACTACAGCTAAGCCCCAGAGTGGGAGGGTTGCTCACGACTCGTAGGATTTTTCAAACTTAGGCGAGTACTGGACTGCAGCTAAGCCCCCGAGTGGAGGGTTGCTCCCCACTCGGTAGGATTTTTCAAACTTAGGCGAGTACGGGACTGCAGCTAAGCCCCCGAGTGGGAGGGTTGCTCACCACTCGGTAGGATTTTACAAACTTAGGCGAGTACTGGACTGCAGCTAAGCCCCCGAGTGGGAGGGTTGCTTGCCACTCGGTAGGATTTTTCAAACTTAGGCGAGTACTGGACTGCAGCTAAGCCCCCGAGTGGGAGGGTTGCTCACCACTCGGTAGGATTTTTCAAACTTAGGCGAGTACTGGACTGCAGCTAAGCCCCCGAGTGGGAGGGTTGCTCACCACTCGGTAGGATTTTACAAACTTAGGCGAGTACTGGACTGCAGCTAAGCCCCCGAGTGGGAGGGTTGCTCACCACTCGGTAGGATTTTTCAAACTTAGGCAAGTACTGGACTATAGCTAAGCCCCCGAGTGGGAGGGTTGCTCACCACTCGGTAGGATTTTTCAAACTTAGACGAGTACTGGACTGCATCTAAGCCCCCGAGTGAGAGGCTTGCTCACCACTCGGTAGGATTTTATAAACTTAGGCAAAACAGATTCGCAGCTAAGCCCCCGAGTGGGAGGCTTGCTCACCACTCGGTAGGATTTTGTTAAAAAGACTTAGGCGAAGCGGATTCGCAGCTAAGTCACCCACTTGGGGATTTTAAACACAAGATTATTCGACGACAATCATATTTAGGTAACTGCAAAACTCTGTCTTTGATAACCACACTAAACAGGTGTTTCTTATTACAACTCGACAGACCGAGTGTTTAAGTATAAAAGGGGCGGAGCAGCTTCGCATTCCAAGCGCGTGGCTCGTCTCTCTTGTGTTCGACGTTGTAGAGGTGGTACGCTCCATTGTGAAGTACTTTGGTAACGATGAAGGGACCTTCCCAAGATGGGGCAAGCTTGTGTGGTTTCTGCTGATCCACTCGAAGAACTAAATCTCCCTCCTGAAAGGCTCGACCTCTCACGTTCCTGGCATGGAAACGACGCAGGTCTTGCTGATAAATGGTCGATCGGATCAGGGCCATTTCTCTTTCTTCCTCCAGGAGGTCCACTGCGTCTTGCTGTGCTTGCTCTGCTTCAGCTTCTGAGAAGAGTTCGACTCGGGGTGCATTGTGAAGTAAGTCACTCGGAAGTACAGCTTCGGCTCCATAAACCAAGAAGAACGGGGTTCGGCCAGTCGACTGATTGGGAGTTGTCCTCAAACCCCAAAGTACTGACGGAAGTTCATCAACCCAGGCGCTTGCCGCATGCTTGATATAACGCATCAGCCGAGGTTTGAGTCCTTTGAGAATCAATCCGTTCGCTCTTTCTGCTTGTCCATTCGACTAAGGATCGGCGACTGAAGCATAGTCGACCCGAGTACCTTGGGAGGCGCAGAAAGCTCTGAACTCATCAGAATCAAAGTTTGACCCATTGTCAGTGATGATGCTGTGTGGCACACCATATCTGAATGTCAACTCTCTGATAAAACTGACAGCAGTACTGGCTTCAAGATTCTTGATAGGCTTGGCTTCAATCCATTTGGTCAACTTGTCGACTGCCACCAGCACATGAGTGAAGCCGCTCCTGCCGGTCCTCAGAGGTCCAACCGTATCTAACCCCCAGATAGCAAAAGGCCAGACGAGTGGAATGGTCTTCAGAGCAGACGCAGGCTTGTGGGACATGTTGGAGTAGAATTGGCAACCTTCACACTTGTCCACTATTTCCTTTGCCATTTCATTTGCTCGAGGCCAATAGAATCCCGCTCGGTATGCTTTAGCCACTATGGTCCGAGAGGACGCATGGTGACCACAGGTCCCCGAGTGGATGTCGTTGAGGATCACTCGACCTTCTTCTGGTGTTATGCACTTCTGACAGACTCCGGTCACACTTTCTCTGAACAACTGTCCTCTTATCACAGTGAAGGCTTTGGATCAACGGACGATCTGACGAGCTTCTTCTTCATCCTCTGGGAGTTCCTTCCTGAGAATGTATGCAATGTACGGCACAGTCCAGTCGGGAGTAATGACCAAAGCTTCCATGATCAAGTCGACCACGGCTGGGACCTCAACTTCAGTCGGATCGGTATCACTCTTTGGTTGTGGGAGCTCTTCAGTGAAGGGATCTTCCTGAACTGAAGGTGTATGAATATGTTCCAAAAACACATTACTGGGAATAGCTTCCCTCTTGGAACCTATCTTCGCCAAATCATCAGCTGCTTGATTTTTCAGTCGGGGTATATGATGGAGCTCTAACCCCTCAAACTTATTTTCCAGCTTTCTCACTGCATTACAGTAACCAGTCACAGCCGGACTTCTGACGTCCCACTCCTTCATCACTTGATTTACCACCAAATCTGAGTCACCGTAGACCATGAGGCATCGGACGCCGAGTGAAATGGCCATACGCAACCCGTACAGGAGAGCCTCGTATTCAGCTTCATTGTTGGAGGAATCAAAGTGAATCTGAAGAATGTAACTGAGCTTGTCTCCTCGGGGGGACACCAATACCACTGAGGGAGTCCTGGATAAGGGGGTATCCAGACAGCCGGACTATATACAACGTCCGGACTATTGAAGCATGAAGATACAAGACTCAAGACTTCGGCCCGTGTCCGGATGGGACTCTCCTTGGCGTGGAAGGCAAGCTTGGCGATCCGGATATTATGTTTCCTTCCTTGTAAGCGACTCCATGTAAACTCTAGCCCTCTCCGGTGTCTATATAAACCGGAGAGGTTGGTCCTTAGAAGGCCGATCACAATTACAATCATACCATCATAGGCTAGCTCTTAGGGTTTAGCCTCTACGATCTCGTGGTAGATCTACTCTTGTACTACCCATATCTTCAATATTAATCAAGCAGGAAGTAGGGTTTTACCTCCGTCGAGAGGGCCCGAACCTAGTTAAACATTGTGTCCCTTGTTTCCTGTTACCATCGGCCTTGACGCACAGATCGGGACCCCCTACCCGAGATCCGCCGGTTTTGACACCGACATTGGTGCTTTCATTGAGAGTTCCTCTGTGTCGTCACCGTAAGGCTCGATGGCTCCTTCAACCATCATCAACAACACAATCCAGGGCGAGACTTTTCTCCCCGGACAGATCTTCATGTTCGGCGGCTTTGCCCTGCGGGCCAATTCGCTTGGCCATCTGGAGCAGATCAGCAGCTATGCCCCTGGCCATCAGATCAGCTTCGGAAATCCGAACTATACGGCAGACATCCGCGGAGACTTGGTCTTCGACGGATTCGGGCATATGCCAGGGACACCAGACGGTCACGACGAGCATGGCCTGGACCTGCTGTCGGACAGCACTCGGGATATCACCCCGGCAGTAGCCCTGGACTTAAATCTAGAGCAGACTGCGTTGCCTAGGGACGGAGGGATGGAACCCGCCCCACAGGCCGTACCTTCATCGGCGGTGGAGCCAAACACAGGCCTCACTTCTAAGAAAGCCTGTGACTCCGGACCCCCGGATTCGTATCCGGTTGCAGGCTCCAGTCGGCGCGTTCCCGAGCCCACCGAGCCTGGTTGGGCTCCGGTAATGGAGTTCACCGCTGCGGACATCTTCCAGCACTCGCCCTTTGGCGACATGCTGAATTCATTAAAATCTCTCTCTTTGTCAGGAGGCTCTGGGCCGAACTATGCCCGGCTAGAGTGGGAAGCAGGCGACGACGGAATTCGTTGCCCACCCACCACCCACTTCATTGCCACGGTCGATGATTTAACTGACGTGCTTGACTTCGACCCCGAAGGCATCGACGGTATGGACGACGATGCAGGGGAAGATTCAGAATCCGTGGGGTGCCGGACATCCGCCTCGTCACATGACATATACATGGTGGACACGCCCAAGGGGGACGACGGCGACAACCCGGAAGGTAAAACCCCCGGGCAAAAGCCGAAGCGACGGCGCAGACGCCGTTCCAAGTCAAGCAACAACAAAAATAGCAGCAAGAGCGCCAGAAGGATCGACACTCCAGCCAACCCCGAAGGCAACAATGACCATACAGAACCAGCGATGGAGCAGGACGAGCCTGGTCACACCGAACACAGTTCGGAGCAGACGCCTGAGGACAATGATCCAGAGGGACAAGATCATCTAACCGGCCTAGGACAAGAAGACAGTACGGACGATGACGCATTCATCATTCCGGAAGAACGCTTGGAACGAGATAACCTCCATAGAAAGCTTATGGCCACAGCGAGAAGTCTGAAGAAGCAAAAGCAACGGCTTAAGGCCGCACAGGAAACGCTCAATCGCAGATGGAACAAAGTGCTAGACACTGAAGAAAGATATGGCAATGATCGCCATACAAAGAGCTACCCAAAACGCAAGCTACTACTAGAATTCGACGACGAGGCCGTTCCACCGAAGAATAAGACGACCAGGAGGCCAGACGCACCACTTCATAACCGCAATAAAGCAGCTACCGACGCCGCACACGATCTACGTAAGCACCTGACTAAGAAAGCTGGCGCAACTAGGTCCATCTTCGGATCTAAAGGACACACCTCGACGAGGGACTGTGGTCGTCAAAACGATTATGCCAACCAAATACCAGTTTGGAATAAACACCGGACACAACAACAGCCGACGACATGCCGCCGCACGTCCAGTTACAGAGGGGCTGCTCACCCCCTGTGCTTTACCGAAGAGGTACTGGACCACGAATTCCCACAGGGCTTTAAACCTGTGAACGTAGAGGCATACGACGGAACAACAGACCCAGGGGTCTGGATGAAGGACTTCATCCTACATATTCATATGGCTCGTGGGGATGATCTCCACGCCATCAAATACCTTCCTCTCAAACTAAAGGGACCAGCTAGACACTGGTTGAAAAGCCTCCCCGAAAATACAATTGGGAGTTGGGAGGAACTCGAGGATGCTTTCAGGGCGAATTTTCAAGGGACTTATGTCCGGCCTCCGGATGCTGACGACCGAAGTCACATAATCCAACTGCCCGGAGAGTCCGCCCGCAAGCTTTGGAACAGATTCCTCACCAAGAAGAATCAAATTTTCGATTGTCCGGATGCCGAAGCCTTAGCGGCATTCAAACACAGCATCTGTGACGAGTGGCTCGCTAGACACCTCGGCCAAGAAAAGCCAAGGACAATTGCAGCCCTATCAAGTCTTATGACCCGCTTTTGCGCGGGCGAAGATAGCTGGCTAGCCCGTAAAGGCACCAGTGACCCCAGCACATCCGAAATAAGGGATGGCAACGGGAAGCCACGGCATAATAAAAACAAATGCCAAAACAAGGAAGAGAGCCTGGATAACACGACGGTTAATGCCGGATTCAGGGGCTCTCGACCTAATCAGCAAAATAAGCCATCTAAAGGCAACAAAGAGGGGTCGTCCGGTCTGAACAGAGTCCTGGACAGAGTGTGCCAAATTCATGGCACCCTGGACAAACCTGCGAACCACACGCACAGAGAGTGCTGGGTCTTCAAGCAGGCCGACAAATTAAATGCCGAACACAAGGGAAGGGAAACACCAAGTGAAGACGAGGATGAACCTCGCCAGCCGAACACTGGGGGACAGAAAGAATTCCCGCCAGTGGTTCAAACAGTGAACACGATCCATGCGACTCGTCCATCCATGAGAAGGCACGAACGCGTGCATAAAGACGCGCGCGACATAGAGCCCATCATACCCACACCTAATTACTGGATGTCTTATCCGATCACTTTCAATCACACGGACGGCCGAACTAGTATTCGGCGTGGAGGATCAACGGCCTTGGTGCTTGACCCAATTATCGACGGATACCGTCTCACCTGGGTCCTCATGGACGGCGGCAGTAGTCTCAACTTAATATATGAGGACACTGTCCGCAGGATGGAGATAAACTCATCCAGAATCAGCCAAAGCAACACCACCTTTGAAGGGGTGATACCAGGCGTTGAAGCCCACAGCAGGGGCTCCGTCATACTGGAGGTAACATTTGGCTCCCCAAGCAACTCCAGAAGCGAAGAACTACTCTTCATCATCGCACCCTTCCAAAGCGACTATCACGCATTGCTTGGAAGAACGGCCTTCGCCCGCTTCAACGCATTGCCGCACTACGGCTACCTTACTCTCAAAATGCCCGATCCACGTGGCGTCATCACCGTTAGCGGAATTACAACACGCTCTTCACGCGCAGAGGAACACGCGACGGCCCTAACGGCCGGACTATAAGCGGCCTCCAATATAAAAAAATAAACATGACTGGTCGTTAAGACCACAGACACGGTTAGACGAGTCCGGTAGCCCAGATCGAACCAGGGCACCGTATATGTCATCCCTTAGCGGATACCAGGGGCTATAAATACTTAATAAAGCCCCACACTTGGCTAAACCTTATGGGAAAGCCAACATCTTACATTTTTACTATCCATCGCATACTTACGTTGTACTCTCCTATGAGTTTTCTATTTTCTTTTCACAGACAATGTTCGCGCGACACCCTTCCAGGATACGGCACAACAGAGACAAAGGCGCAGACGTGCAGCAGGGCCCCGTTCAACAGGTTTCTTTTTAGATTAAGCCCATGTGTAAACCTTTTCTATTGCCTCTTGTTGTACAACCATCCCATGGGCTTCATACCCACAGAGGATACTGTCGTTTTTGGCATTTCGCCACGACAGATTAGCGCACGTACCTAGAAACACAGGGTTTATACTGAATGGGCATTCTTGAGCCCATCATCTGTTATAAAGTCCGAATACCTTAGGGAGTGTTCGGCGTCACGAGTTTGGCCTTATATGCATCAGCTCTGAATCATGTCTTTGGTCAAATGTTGGGTTTGCCCGGCTCCTGGGTTTGCCGCCTTACGTTCCGTTATTATCGGCTAAGGCGGCCAAAGGAGAACTACTGCGATTGTGCCCTAGTTATTCCGGACGAGCACCTCAGTAGAGAAAGCCAAAAACTGACTGTCATGATACAGCGAGAGACTGATCAACCACTCGAAGACTCACCGGAATCTTTCGGATTCCTCATTAACGAAGGGCCCCTTTCCCGGCCATGTACATACACGCCCGTATTCGGATGCACGCAAAGGTACAAGGGGCTACATAGTAGCCCCAACTTTATATTCCCGCGGCTAAGCGAAAGCGTTACAACTATATAGTCCGGTTGCCTAGTTCGCCGTGCGATCACCTCCTTAATGGACCAGGACGTTGGATCAAGAGTGACTAAGCATATTGTTCGCGAACACCCCTGCATTATATGCGTGGGGGCTGAAGCCAACGACTGCTAACTTTCGGATTACATATTTATATATACATATATATAAACGGCCGCACAAGGGACATAATCATATTTTCAGGCAAACAGTATAAATATAGCCTCATAATCAAAATAAACATCATTTTTACAATGATTCGATTCATCATTCGAACAGGACATCCTTCAAGCACTGCGCCTCTATTAGGCGGGCACCTTCTGTGACCTGCGCCAAGTAGTGCTCGGCCGGATATTGGCCCCCCGCCGGATCCTGGGTCGCTACAATGCTGACCTCCGTATCCGTCCAATAGGCTTGAACGCGGGCAAGAGCCATCCATGCACCCTCTATGCACGCCGACCTTCTCATGGCATCGATCCGAGACACTGCCCCAAGGAATTGTTGCACCAAGCCAGAGTAACTGTCCGGCTTAGGCCCTTGCGGCCAAATATGGTCTATTATAGACCGCATTGCAAGCCCTGACAGCCTGTGAAGCTCTGCTATAGCAGCCATTTTGTCACTTAACGGCAGCGGGCGAGTGGGAGCATTGAATTGGGACCAGAAAAGCTTCTCCACTTCCTAATCACCTTGGTCCTTGAAGAACTCGGCGGCGTCAGCCGTACTCTTCGCCAAATCCGCATATGCACCCGCGGGACTCCAGCGTCCATCCAGGGGAGCGTACTTCGGATCGACATACTTCGTCCGCAGTAAATAGGAGCCCCCAGCCGCAATTTTATCAGCCTGTTGAAGCTCCTCCCGCGCACCCCTAAGCTCGGTCCGTATTTCCTTGGTGGCATTTAGTGCCTTGTTCAGGTCGGCCGACTTATTCTCATGCTCATTTTTCAGAAGCTCATACCGGTCAGCGGCATTTTTTAACTCAATAGCCATTTCGGCTATCTTTTCCTCGCTTCGGCGATGAGCAGCCTGTTCGGCTCTCAATTCCTCAGTCGCCTTTAGGGCAGCCGCATTACTCACCCGAGCTTGTTCCTTGGCTTGAGCAAGTTCCGCCCTCAGGGCCTCCACGGCAGCAGCACCATCTGCAGCCCAAACATATTACATTAATGTAATGCCACCTTCATATCTTCCTATACTAAGGAAGGTGGGCACATACCTTGTGAGTTGTCCAGCCGCTCATTCACCAGCGTGATTTCGGCGTCAATCGATCCAATCTGCCTTGTTAGTTCGGCAATTTCAACGGACTGGTCGGCGGCCGGACCTCCGGTTACCTGCATGTATTTACAAAGCAATCATTGGTTTATGATCCCCCGTTTGCCACCTAGGGCAGGCAACCAGAGAATCAGGGGCTACTATCTATATGGAGCACACCTAGCGCGTGCCACTCAGCCATAAAATGGTGTATTCTTCACTACATACCTCAAAGCCTCTGAGCAGGCTTGTAAATGCTTCATTCAAACCGCTCGTAGCGGATGAAATCTTCTTGAGCACCGTACTCATGAATGAGCGGTGCTCACCCGAGATCGCATCTCGCTCCAGTAGGCCCATCAGTACGTCTGGCCGGACATCGAACTGTGCCGGACCCTTACCATCGCCCCCCGTGGAAGCCAAGCGCTCCGGGCTCAGGGCGGCTGACGTATTGGCTTCCGGCTTCGGCAGATCCGGACTCCTCCGTGACGACACCTCGGTGTCGCCCGCCTCATGAGCCGGAGAGATAGGTGGGGTCTCGCTCTCCATCATCTCCGGAGGAAGATCCCCCGAAGACGAACTCTGTTGAGAAGAGCTGCTCGCCGGACTGCAAAAGGCAAATCCTGGTTACTGATCTAGGGGAAGCACAGCACCTTCAAATTAACGATTGACTTACAGCTCGGTGGAGGGCTGGCCCGTTGGCGGGCATAGCACGGTGAGGATGCCCGTTGCGGCAGAGCCCCTTGGTGATGCTTTCTCCCCTTGCCTGGGCATCTCCGTCTCCAAGTCTTCGGAGGCGGCCCTCTTTTTCCCGCGCGGGGAGGAGGCCTTAGCCTCCCCGCCCCAATTATCCTCCTCAGGGGAGGTAACAATTCTCCTGGTTCGGATGCGTAGCGTGGGGAGTTCGGTTTCTTCGTTCTCCCCTTGTCCTTCCTTGAGGGCATTCTGCTGTGTACCCGGTCAAGCATCTTGTCCACGGTGGGACCAGGCGAGCCTTCGGGAAGTGGCGCTAGACACCTGATTCTCTCCGCCTTGTTGAGCCATTCTGGCCGCGGATGGTCGTCAGAATAAACAAATATGACAAATACAAAACAAGGTGTCCGATATTAAGGCTACTTACTTGGGTATCTAGGCGATTACAGCTTAGGCCCGCATCCTCGGTGGTGTCCGGACACTTTACTTTCTGTCCGAAGAATAACTTGCACATCCCTTCAAGCTTCGAGCCGAAGAAGTGCTTGACGGTCCGCGGACCCTCCGGATTGAACTCCCACATCTGGAGAGGCCAGCGTTGGCACGACAACATCCGTCGGATTAACATTACTTGCATTATGCTGATGAGGTTAGTGTCCCTCTCAAGAAGCTCCCGGATGCGGTTCTGCAGTACTGGTACATCAGAAGCGGGCCCCCAATTCCGTCCTACGTCCGTCCAGGACGCCAACTATGACGGAGGGCCCGAGCGGAACTCAGGGGCGGCTACCCACTTTGAGCCCCTGGGGGCTGTGACATAAAACCACCTCCGCTGCCATACATCGGATACTTCTGGGAAAGAACCCTCTGGCCATGGGGCATCGACGTTCCTGCTTATTACGGCACCACCGCACTCCACATGACGCCCCTCGATCATCTTCGGCTTCACATTGAAGGTCTTGAGCCATAAGCCGGAGTGTGGGGTGACATGAAGAAAAGCCTCGCACACGATAATGAACGACGAGATATGGAGGATAGCATCTGGAGCCAGATCATGGAAATCCAACCCATAATAGAACATGAGCCCCCTCACAAAGGGGTCAAGGGTGAAGCCCAAGCCGTGGAGGAAGTGCGGGACGAAGACGACGCACTCATTGGGCTCCGGTGTGGGGATGACCTGCCCTGGGACAGGGAGCCTGTGCTGGATGTCAGCGGTCAGGTATCCGACCTCCCTAAGCTTCGCAATGTCCTCCTTCTGAATCGAGGAAGCCACCCACCGGCCTTGAGGGTCAGATCCGGACATATTGGAAGATCTGGGGTGCTGGAGCTTAGGTTTTGGGTGTTAGAACTCGAGGTGCGAGAAGGCGTGAGGAAGGTGGAAAAGAGGCGTAGACCTCGATCCCTTTATAAAGAAGGTGAATATCAGGAGTCCTCGATGTGACCGTTTGAGATTTATCTAAAAACACACAGAGTTATACCAACAGCCGTCGTGGGGTCACGCGCACCCATATTAATGGTAAATCCCGTAATAAGGGGTACACGATCTCTGCCTCGACAGGACGTGCCAGTAAAACCGCCTCGTAACGCGAGTCGAGGTGGGGGTAAGAAGCGCTGGTTCATGTTGGACCAGGCCATGATGCGATGGCACAACACACGAGGATTGCCCGCGGACCAGATTTATGTTATGCTATGCGGAGATCATCTTGCAGATCCGGACACGGTCTACGTGTTCGACAACCACTTTGGAGTATTCGGAGGAGGAACCCGCCTTGCAATGCCGAAGACAAGACTGCGCGCCGGACTCATCGTCATTGAAGCCTGGTTCAGGGGCTACTGAGGGAGTCCTGGATAAGGGGGTATCCGGACAGCCGGACTGTATACAACGTCCCGACTATTGAAGCATGAAGATACAAGACTCAAGACTTTGGCCCGTGTCCGGATGGGACTCTCCTTGGCGTGGAAGGCAAGCTTGGCGATCCGGATATTATGTTTCCTTCCTTGTAACCGACTCCATGTAAACCCTAGCCCTCTCCGGTGTCTATATAAACCGGAGAGGTTGGTCCTTAGAAGGTCGATCACAATTACCATCATACCATCATAGGCTAGCTCTTAGGGTTTAGCCTCTACGATCTCGTGGTAGATCTACTCTTGTACTACCCATATCTTCAATATTAATCAAGCAGGAAGTAGGGTTTTACCTCTGTCGAGAGGGCCCGAACCTGGGTAAACATTATGTCCCTTGTTTCCTGTTACCATCGGCCTTGACGCACAGATCGGGATCCCCTACCCGAGATCCGCCGGTTTTGACACCGACAACCACCCGAGCACCGGAACCGTTCAACATCTTGGAACCATCAAAGAACATGGTCCAATGCTCCGAGTGAACTTGAGTCGGTAATTGCTGCTCAATCCACTCAGCAAGGAAATCGGCGATTGCTTGGGACTTGATAGCTTTATTTGCCTCAAACTTGATATCTAACCGAAGGAGTTCAATTGCCCATTTCGCCACTCGACCAGTTGCATCTCTGTTGTTCAGAATTTCAGACAGTGGTGCATCACTGACGACTGTAATGGAGTGATCAGAGAAATAATGAGCAACCTTCTTCATGGTCATATAGATTCCATAGACAAGCTTCTGATAATGTGGGTATCTCTGCCTGGATGGAGTCAAAACTTCCGAAAGATAATATACTGGGCGCTGGACTTTATAAGCTTTTCCTTCTTCTTCTCGCTCGACCGTGAGTACTGTACTGACAACTTGTCCAGTGGCTGCAATATAAAGCAGTAAAGGCTCTTTGCTGACTGGGGCAGCGAGCACCGGCTGGGTGGAAAGCCGGGCTTTGAGCTCTGCAAACGCTGCGTCAGCTTCGTCAGTCCACTCGAACTTGTCGGATTTCTTCATCAGTCGATAAAGATGCAAGGCCTTTTCACCAAGACGAGAAATGAATCGACTCAAGGCAGCCAAACACCCGGTGAGCTTCTGAACGTCATGCACGCGCACGAGGCATTTCATTCGGAGGATGGTGCCAACTTTCTCTGGGTTCGCGTCAATCCCTCGTTCGGAAACGAGGAAACTGAGCAACTTCCCACCTGGGACTCCGAATGTGCACTTCTACGGGTTTAGCTTGATATCATACCTTCTCAAGTTGGCAAAGGTTTCAGCGAGGTCAGCCAGCAGGTCGGAACCTTTGTGTGACTTGACGACGATGTCATCCATATACGCTTCCACATTTCGATTGATTTGAGTGAGCGGGCACTTCTGAATCATCCTCATGAATGTGGCTCCGGCGTTCTTGAGGCCGAATGGCATGGTGACATAACAGAAGCACCCGAATGGAGTGATGAAAGTCGTTTTTATCTCATGGGTCCATACAGTCGGATCTGATGGTACCCGGAATAAGCGTCTAGAAAAGACAGTCGTTCACACCCCGCCGTCGAGTCGACAATCTGGTTGATCCGGGGCAGAGGAAAATGATCTTTCGGGCAGGCCCGATTGATATGCTTGAAGTCAATGCACATGCGAAGCGAATCGTCCTTCTTGGGGACCATGACAACATTGGCCAACCACTCGGAGTGGTAAATCTCTCGGATGAACTCAGATGCTAGGAGTCGAGCCACCTCTTCACCGATTGCTTTTCTCTTCTGTACGGCGGACCGTCGAAGATGCTCTTTGACTGGTTTTGCTTTTGGGTCGACTCGCAAACGGTGCTCAGCCAGTCCCCTGGGTACACCTGGCATGTCAGAAGGTTTCCATGCAAAGATGTCCCAGTTCTCACGGAGGAACTGGATGAGCGCTTCTTCCTATTTGCTGCCGAGTGTCGTTGAAATATGAGTCGGCGCAGCAATGGGATCGGTCGGGTGAATATGAATCGGCTTCGTTTCACCGGCCGACTGAAATGCAGAGTCAGTAGTAGGCTTTTTGGCTCGCAGCAAATCACTCGGATCTGCGTTCTTCTGGTACTCTTGCAATTCAGCTACTGCCATTTGCGCATCAGCAATTTTGGAACCTTTCTGAAAGCATTCCTCTGCTTTCTGTCGATTGCCAGTGATAGTGATCACTCCTCTGGGACCGGGCATCTTCAATTTGAGGTACACGTAACATGGTCAAGCCATAAAACGTGCATAAGCAGGTCTGCCTAGAATAGCATGATAAGCACTCGGGAATCCTCTAGCCAAGTGTCAGGCTTGGACTCACCAGTGAACTTGCTGACTCCAGTCGCCAACCTGAAGTTGGGAGGAATCACTGCGGCTCGAATGGCTCTGCTAAAACACTCGGGGCCTGAGACATGAACTCTATTACCAGTCGGTTAATCCCTGTCACGGCCCTCCCGGTGCGCTCTGTTCCTGTCCACCAGACCTTGAACAAGAATTGATCTTGCATCAAAGCCCGGCTCTCTGGGGTCGACTGGACCTCCGCGCCCGCCACTGCGAGGGCGTCTGTTATCATGTTGCCGTGGCACATTCGATCCACTCCTCGGAGGAGGTGTGTGCACTCGACGATGATTGTCTTGACCGAGTCGGTGATCATACTGCTCATAGTTCCTGTGCCGATCTTGCCGGGGCTCCCACCCCTCACGCCTCGGAGGCGATCTTGGGTTGTGGGCCGACTGAACCGTGTCTGCCCTCACAGATCTGCTGTGGATCCTATTCCGCGATTGAGATACCGCTGTGTTCTACTCTCCTGCCGCTTGGAGCAAAGCTCGGATCTGCAACAAACCGCGGCCAGCCTCCGATTGGGAGGGCTGAATCGACTCTGCTATACGAGCTGCAGCGGTGAGATTTTCAATCGGCGTGCGATATACCTGCGGTGGAGGTGGGAAAAGTTGTCGTCGATTGGAATCAGGGATACGCTGCCGAGCGCGCTCGTCGAGAGCCCGCTGGAGGTTATCTAGTCGAGTGCGTTCAGCCAGGTTGGCCAAGCGCACCTCTTCCAAGGCCCGAGCCTCGGGGGTCTCCCCAACGATGGGAGTGTGGAGTGCATACATATTGCGGCGGCAGAGCTCTTCCCTCTGCTGCGAAGAAAGTGGTTCGGGACGGTACTCCTCGTGGGCATGCGACGGATCGCCGTTGCCATCACCACCGTCCTCGCGGGGGAAGCCAGGGGGACTGCGTGGTCCATTGACCATCAAAACCTCCGCCGCGGGATCGCTGCTGTCGCAGTCGGACGCAGTCTCTGCGGAACCAGTCGACAGGTCGAATAGGCCGTAGAGAGTTTCGTCGGGCTTGATCGCCGCGACCTGCGGAGTAGCCGACCGGCGGGCCACCGCATGCCTCACCCACCGCTGAAGCCCCGACTGACCGGATCGCTTGCGGCGGCGTGCAGCGGGGAGTGAAGACACTACAGGAGCCGACTGGTACTGAGTCGACTGCTGCCGGAGGAGAACGCCGCGAACACACGCGCGAAAGTGCGTCGCCCCACGGACGGGGAGCGCCTCAACGTCGAGTGGAGCTTCTTGGAGCCAGGCGGAGTCATCGGTGATGAAGACCAGCGCGCCGAGATGGATTTCACGGACCTCAGCCAATCCTCCGCCGGAAACCATGATGATGGGAATCGGAAAAAATTGCAACCTCACCGAAAAGTTGCTAAGACACCGGCCCCACGGTGGGCGCCAACTGTCGTTGTTCTAAGTCTGACAGTAGAGGAGGGGGGTAGGTATGGAGAGGCAAGATCCCAGCTACGGTGAAGTTGTACACACGAGTTTACGAGTTCAGGCCCTTCTCTAAGGAAGTAACAGCCCTACGTCTCGGAGCCCGGAGGCTGTCGATTGGTTTATGTTTGTGAGTATTACAGGGGGTGCGAACCCTTGTGCCAGTGGAGGGGGTGCCTTATATAGAGTGCGCCAGGACCCCAGCCAGCCCACGTTACAAGGGGTTCAATGTACATAAAGACGAGGCATTACTGGTAACGCCAGCATTAAGTGCTATAAATGGTATTAAAGACTACAGAGTGAATGCCTGACCGTTAAGGTGCTGGTCGACTCCTGATCTTTAATAGGTCGAGTGGTTCTTCATGTATTCGAGTGATCACGGGAAGGACATATCTCCGAGTGGTTGACCAGTCGAGTGGATGACACTCGAGACCTTGACTGGGTCCTTCATGTTATCCTTTGGGTTTCTTTGCTTCCTTGATAATGTCCCTGGGTAGGATTAATAGGTCAGGCCTATGACCCTACCCCAAGTCTATGTCCTCATCACCGCCCGCACAGGCCATTGGACTGCAACCTCCACATATGACGTCTACATGGTAGACACCCCTAAGAACGAAGGGGGAGATAGCCCCAAGAATGGGGATGATGGTACCCCATAGGATGGCAACAACAACAGTGGTGGTGGCGGCAAAGGCAATAACCACGGGAAGTGAGGCGACGACGAAGTGGAAGATTAAAACCCCAACAACGCTAAAATATTTGCGACGACGCAGCATCAAACTCGTGACAATTTTTAAAATTAGATGAAAAACAATATATTAAAATATTTATTTTTGGATTTCGGGAAAGCACACTGGCCAGTGTAACCATGATCGTCCATTGAGAGCCTTACTTGCGGATCAATGGTGTGGCATGCTTGTCTCCTTGTGACAAGTTGTTTGGAACAATGAAAGAACTTGCACTTTGACTGTATCACTCTCACGTGTAGCATGTAGGTCGAGTCCTCGGAGTAAAAATCCCTACTCCTAATGGAGCAGTTGGTAGTCTCCGTTTTGTCCCACCTCCCACCTTCGTCTGGCTTTTTTTTGTCTCGCTTCCCACCACCATCTTCTCACAATGGTTTTTTCACCCTCCCAATAAAAACGTTCTTGACCCTTTTAAACTTTCCTAACCAGACATGTTACAAACGGGCAGGGAGTGATTCTTTTCTGATCCACCTCGATCTCCTTCCCGATCCATTCTAGTCTATCCAAACCCAACCCCCACATGATCTGGAGTGATTCTCCCTTTGCCCGTCGTGTGATACCTTTGTATGTCCTTCCTTCCGTGACTCTTTATTCTCCCTTTCTCTTCTCTCGCATTGGAATATCAATCTAGAAAAAGGAGGCGACATGGCGAGGTGGTATGAATGACGACGGCATCCATACTTGCCTCCTCGATGTTGGACTCTAGTGGGAGCAGCATCGCGGTACCTCCAGGCAAGGGAAGCTCGTCCCCACAGGTCTCCTCCTCCACACGACGAGCCAATCCCCGAGACCCTCTCACCTTTGTCCGCCTCCTCCTCCTGAAGTAGGACTTCATCGTCGGCCTGCCTCCATTCATCACTAATGATCTAGAGGTAAGTCTTGAATCACCATTGATTTATTCTTTCCAAACCTAACCTCTGTCCGATCTGGATCAAGTGGTTGTATCCTGTTCATCCTGTCCTTTGTGCCAGCCATGGACGAGAGAACGAGGGATAGCACAAAGGAGCGTTGTGAGTCAAGGGGGCCCCTACATCTGTGGTGGTCGTTGAGCCAAGGAAGAATGGCCGAACGTGAACAGATGGGAGTGACATCACGCCTTGGCTCGTCTTCCTCTATTCCTTGTGCACCTCTTCGCACGATTGCACATCTGCAAGGCTAGTGAGTACAACTTCAGCCTTGTTGCCGTGGACGGCAAAGTTTGCCACGTCGCCATCGACGACAAAGTTTGCCACGTCGCCATCGACGTCAATACATTTACAAATCTTCAGAGTTATGCTTTGAAAGTGAGGAACATGTAAAGAAGCTTCTCAATCAAACCTCGAGGTGATTTCTTGGGCACAATTCCTAATGCATATAAAATATGGTATAACCTCCTCATGGATTTGACATGGAGTTAATGTGTTTTTTCTCGACTGAATCATGGCCCACAACTTACTTGAAGTAAAATTTAAATTTAGCTTGGACACCTTTATTCCGATTCTTTATGAGTTGCAGGATCATTTTAATTTTGTAGGACGAAATATCAAAAGAATGACTCTGCTACTTGTGATCTGCGTTGGTATTTCCCCGAAGAAGAGAGGATGATATAGTACAGTAGAGATAAGTATTTCCCTCAATTATGAAACCAAGATTATCAATCCAGTAGGAGAACCAAGCAACACTATGTAAACATCACCTGCACACACAAAACAAATCCTCGCAACCCAACACAACAAGGGGTTGTCAATCCCTCGAAGATTACATGCAAGATTAAACTGTATGGTATTTGATAAAAAGATAGATTGATAGATGCAAATAAAATAAAAATAAATAAATTGCAGAAAGGTATTTTTGTATTTTGGTTTACTAGATCTGGAAATAGTACGATAGAAATAAACCCGGGGGCCATAGTTTTCACTAGAGGCTTCTCTCTTGAAGATATCATACGACAGGTAAACAAATTATTGTTGGTCAATTGATAGAAAAGCAAATAATCTTGATGATATCCAAGGCAATGATCATGCATATAGGTATCATGTTCAAGATTAGTAGACCGACTTCTGCCTGCATCTACTACTATTACTCCACACATCAACCGTTATCCAGCATGCTTCTAGTGTATTAAGTTTAAGCAAGATGACATGATGTAGACAAGATAAACTCACGTATGAATAAACCCCATCTTGTTACTCTGAATAGCAATTATACATGCGTGTCATGTCTCCTTCTGTCACCGAGATTGAGCACCGCAAGATCGAACCCATTACAAAGCACCTCTTCCCATGGTAAGAAAAATCAATCTAGTTGGCCAAACTAAACCAATCAATCAGAGAGGAAATACGAGGCTATAACAAATCATGCATAAAAGAGTTCAGAGAAAACTCAAATAATATTCATGGATATATGTGATCATAAACTCACAATTCATCGGGTCCCAGCAAACACACCACAAAATGTCATTACATCGAATAGATCTCCTAGAACATTAAGGAGAACATTGTATTGAAGACCAAAGAGAGAGAAGAAGCCATCTAGCTACTAGATATGGACCCGTAGGTCTGTGGTAAAATACTCGCACATCATCGGAGAGGCAGCAAGGTTGATGTAGAGCCCCTTGATACGTCTTCAATGTATCTATAATTTTTGATTGTTCCATGCTGTTATATTATCAATCTTGGATGTTTTGTAATCATTTTATAGTCATTTTATATCATTTTTTGGTACTAACCTATTGACATAGTGCCAAGTGCCAGTTGAGGGAGTCCTGGATTAGGGGGTATCCGGACAGCCAGACTATATACTTTGTCCGGACTGTTGGAGCGTGAAGATACAAGACTCAAGACTCTGTCCCGTGTCCGGATGGGACTCTCCTTTGCGTGGAAGACAAGCTTGGCGATCTGGCTATTGTATTTCCTTCTTTGTAACCGACTCCATGTAAACCCTAGCCCTCTACGGTGTCTATATAAACCGGAGAGGTTGGTCCTTAGAGGGACAATCACAATCATAATCATCATAGGCTAGCTTCTATGGTTTAGCCTCTACGATCTCGTGGTAGATCAACTCTTGTACTACTCATATCATCAATATCAATCAAGCAGGAAGTAGGGTTTTACCTCCGTCGAGAGGGCCCGAACCTGGGTAAACATCGTGTTCCTTGCCCCCTGTTACCATTAGCCTAAGACGCACAGATCAGGACCCCCTACCCAAGATCCGCCGGTTTTGACACCGACATTGGTGCTTTCATTGAGAGTTCCTCTGTGTCGTCGTTGCAAGGCTTGATGGCTCCTTCAATCATCAACAATGACGTGGTCCAGGGTGAGACCTTTCTCCCCGGACAGATCTTCGTGTCCCGCGGCTTTGTACTGCGGGCCAATCCGCTTGGCCATCTGGAGCAGATCAACAGCTACGCCCCTGGCCACCAGGTCAGGTTCGGAAACTTGAACTATATGGCCGATATCCGCGGAGACTTGATCCTCAACGGATTTGGGCCTACGCCAAGGGCACCGGACGGTCATGACGAGCATGGCCTGGACCAGCTGTCGGATAAAGCTCGGGATATCGCCCCTACAGGAGCCCCGGACCTAAATCCGGAGCAGATTGCGTCGCCCGAGGACGGGTGGATGGACCCCGCCCCAGAGGCCGCACACTCATCGGCGGTAGAGCCAAACACAGACCTCACCACCAAGGAGGCCTGTGACACCGGACCCCCAGACTCGTATCCGGACGTAGGTTCCAGTCCGCGCGCCTCCAAGCCCACCGAATCTAGTGGGGCTCCGTTAATGGAGTTTACCGCAGCGGATATCTTCCAGCGCTCGCCCTTTGGGGACGTGCTGAACTCGTTAAAGTCTCTCCTTGTCAGGAGACTCTCGGCCGAACTATGTCCGGCTCGAGTGGGAGGCAGGCGACAAAGGAATTCGTTGCCCACCCACCACCCACTTCATCGCCACGGTCGATGATTTAACCGACGTGCTTGACTTCGACTCCGAAGACATCGACGGTATGAACGACGATGCAAGAGAAGAACAGGAACCACCGCTCACGGGGTGGTGGACAGCCACCTCCTCATATGATATATACATGGTGGACACTCCGAAAGAAACCAATGACGATGAGGCAACGGAGGATAACCCCTCAGGGAAGAAAGCTAAGCATGGGCGTCGTCAACGCCGCTCCAAGCCCTGCCACAACAATACCGGCACAGGAGACACGAACAATCCGGATGGTGCCGAAGAATACAATCCTGGTCAGCCTGCCTTTAAGCAGGCCGGACTGGCAACGGACGGATATTTGGAGAGGGACAATTATAGGCCCCCCTCCAAAGACGAGGTGAGCCTCGGTGACAATGAATTCGGCGTGCCTGAGGATCCCGCGGAACAAGTTCGCTTTAAGCGTCGGCTTATAGCCACTGCGAGGAGCCTACAAAAGAAGCAACAGCAGCTCAAAGCCAACCAAGATTTGCTCACAGACAGATGGACCAAGGTCCTGGCTACCGAGGAATACGGACTCGACCGCCCCGATAAAGAGCACACAAGGCACAATTCGCTACCTCAACCTAAGAAGGAGAACCTAAGGCACATACCACAACGCCAATATACCACCACGGTCCAGGACAATACGATGGAAACACGAGGCGGCACCCTCAAGCCTCGGCGCAATCGTCATAAACATCAAATCAGGGAAGTTAGTACCAAATTCAGAGGCCCCCAGTCCGGTCAGCGGACAAAGAACACCTCAAGCCCATCCGGCCCAAGCGGCATACTTGATCAACCATGTGAAATTCATGGTACCCCCAGAAGGGCGGCCAAGCACACTAATAGAGAATGTCGGATCCTCAGAACAAAACGGCCGGTCGTACGCCGGAAACAATGAAGGGAGGTCTCAAACAAAAACCAATCAAACATGGTGAGGACAAAGGAAGATCCCCCCACAGTGCAAAAATACGGCCGATCATTTCTAATCACATCGACCGTCCGGGCAAACATCAGCCATAGCAATTTCGTCACATTCACTACCCACCCAGTTTGGGGGCTCCATCTTACACGAGCCCCCACGGGCATAAAACTACCAATAACATCTCCTCAAAGATGCCAGGTGCCAAGGCCAAGTTTTAACTGGCCCACCATATTAATGGTTGTCTTCGGATCACCAAACAAATACCATGCCGAAGAATAAGTCTTCAGGCACTGTCCCCTTACACAGTAATTACCACATACTACCAGGACGAACCACGTTGGCTAGATCCAACGAGGTACAACATTAGGCCAGTCCCGCGTGACATAGTCACAATTATGGGCTAGGCCGAAACCCACCCTTGGAGTGGAAATCATACCGCTGCTGGAATAGCGAGTCGTGCCTATTTATCAAATCCTGATTCGGCAGCCAACTACCCGGACACCAATTGAGGAGTACGAGCTACTCTATGGCATGATAGCCTGGTTCAGCTAGGCTCCAATCAGGCACCCATGATTCAAACACAAAAAGTACATGCAGCTTCCTTTAAGCATTTGTCTTTACAGACTAACTCTGGCGCAGAACAGGACTGGCGACGCGAAATCAGCTCGGGCAAACAAGGCAGGAACGCATAAGGCAGTCCGGATACACCTCAGATCCATGCACAGCCTCCTCCAGTCCGGCCACGACAGGTTCCGCCAAAAAACACTTCTTTTTCATAAACATAAACTGCACTCATATGCATAGACATGTCACTCTACTACAATGCGTAGACCTAGATAGCATTTGCCGGCCGTCGCTTCTCATTGACGCCTTTTTGTCACAAATGGCACCTATGCCTTGTGTCACGCCCCATTATACCAGGGGCTTCATAGCACGGCAATAAAGTCCAGCCACCTTTTCGGTCGCTCGGCACCCCGAACTTATAGCATTCTATGCATCAGCTCCGAATCATGTCTTGGGTCATTAGTTGGGTTTCACCGGCTCCCATGCTTTGGTACCTTATGTTCCTCTCTATCGGCTAAGGTAGCACTGGGAGAACTACTGCGATTGTGTCCCGGTTTTTCCGGACGAGCACCTCAGTAGAGAAAGCCAAAAACTGATTGTCATGATACGGCGAGAGTTGGTCAGCTGTTCGAGAGGTTATAGAATCTCTAGAGATTCATTCCGCACAATGCCATCATAAATGCAAAGTGCGAGGGATCAGTTTCCCGATCAGGCGCCGATAGAACCCCTAGTACGGCCTTCCGAATACCAGGGGTTGCGCCAACCATACTCAAAATTCTATGGCTAAGTGAGAGTGATAAAGCCCTATAATCTGATTGCCTGGTTCATGATGAGGAACACCTCCTTAAAAGGACCCAACAATGGGATAAAGAGTGTTCAGGTATATCCCGAACACCCCCGTGCTCTTCATGTGGGGGCAGAAGCCGACGACTGGCCAACTCTCAGGTTTTATATACACTAAACGGCCGCACAGGAAGAACAAACGTTCACATAAACAGGCAATAAATAATAAAAGTGCCATTATCCCACATTACAAAGAATGGCACGACGGCCTTCAGGGAAATATAGTGTCTTTGGTACACTGATCCGCCACAAGGCGGGCTCCTCTCAGGACACCTTCATAGTATAACTCATGCTTGCGATGCTCCTTACCCTCCGGCGGTCCCTCAGTCATCAGCTTCTCAGCGTCAAGCTTCCCCCAATGCACCTACGCACGGGCGAACGCCATGCGTGCACCCTCTATGCAGACCCGATCGCTTAATGACATCAAGCCGAGGGCAGGCGCCAACAATCCGCTTCACGAGTCCGAAGTAACTGCTTGGAATAGGCTCCGCGGGCCACAGCCGGACAATCAAGTCCTTCATGGCTAGTTCGGCCGCCTGGTGCAGTTCGACCAGCTGCTTCAGCTGATCAATAAAGGGCACCGGATAATTCGGCGCCAAATACTGCGACCAGAAATCCTTCTCCGCAGACTTCTTCTCCTCAGTACGGTAGAAGTGGGAAGCATCTGATATGCTGTGTGGCAGGTCCGCAAACACACCTGGAGAAACAAGAATTCAGCTTGTCGCATAGAGCCGCCATTACTATAAAAAACGTGGCCTTGAGTACAAAAGGCCTTACCAGCCGCAATCTTCCGTGCCTCTTGAATGTCCTTCAGAGCACCTCGGGCTTCTTCCCGAGCATCCTCCGTGGCTTGGAGAGCTTGGGCGAGTTCGGATTCTTTCCCTCCTAAACTCTGCTCCAAGGCCTCACCTTTCTTCACAGCCTCATGAAGCTCTCGCTCAGCTTCAATGACCCTGGCCTCGTGTTTCTCACGAAGAGCCTGCTCGGCGGCGACCTTCTCGTTGGCTTCGGCCACAGCCTTCTTCAGTGCCTCATATTCGGCACTCGCCCCTAGAGCATAAAATACAAATATTTCTAGTCAGGCACAACTCCTCATCCGTGCCAAATTTAGGACAAGGTTTCAACATACCTTGCTTATCCTCCAATTGCTTCTTCACGCGGCCAAGTTCCTCTTCGGCCTGTTCCAGACTCTGCTTTAGTCCGGACACCTCCGCACTATGAGCGGCGGTTGTCTCTACAGACGCCTGGTTTCAAACAAAGGGATACACGTCATTAACTGAGTCACCTGCAAAGCGGATGATTTGATCCCCTGTCCGGCTTTTTCTCTCTTTCGCCGGACAGTGCATCATGGGCTACTGCTCATACTATGACAATCTCCAAAAGGTTTCTAAATACGTACCTCAAAACCCTTTATAAGACCAAGGCAGGACTCATTCAGCCCGCTCTCAGTGGACTGAATCTTTTCAATCACCGCACCCATGAGGGTCCGGTGTTCATCGACGATGGACGCGCTCCTTAGCGCTGTCAATAGGCCGCCCGGTAGCTCTGCTTAGACAGAGGTTGCTGGCGGGGTAGGCAAGCCTCCCCTCGTCAAAGGAGGCTGCTCGCCCGATCCTGGAGCTTTGAAGGTCTCCAGGACCGCGTCCGGCTGCGGTCCGTACCCGAGATCGCCCCCGCCGTCAACACGCCTGGGAGCCGCTGCTTCCGTGTGTCCGGCCCCAGGGATATGCCCCCCCGGTCCGAGTCCCGTTGAGACGATACCTCGGTGTCGCGCCAAGACTTCAGGGAAGGGGCCTCTGGAGGCGTCTCGCTCGCCAGGGCATCAGAGCTCAGTGAATCCTCCGATGAGGACTGTCCGGCGTGGGACCTTGCCGGGCTGCACAAAATATTGTGACGGTTAAAACTCTCATATCCTAACAACCGCGGGCGCGTATGCGTGTTCGGGTTTCGTATACTTACGACTTTTCCAGGGGCTGGACCCTGGGATCCCACTCCGGGCTGCTATCAACAGCCGCGGTGGACGCCTCGAGGAGGGGACCTTTCCCCCTCTTTGGCGATCCGGCCTCCAGGGACGAGGAAGTTGTCCTTTTCTTTCCACCCCCTGCGGGGAACTCGTCTTCCTCCTCCTCCTCTTCGTCTTCGGAGGAGGGACGGTCGCTAGAGTCTTCGGATTTCGTGTCCGAAGCATCGCGACGACGGAGGCTACTCCGGGTCTTCTTGACCTTCTTGGAAGCCTCTTTCTTTGGCGCCTCGTAAGGCGCTGGGACCAGCATCTTCGTCAGAAGAGGTCCGGCCGGTTCCTCCGGTAGCGGGGCAGGACAGTGTATCCGCTCCACCTTTTTTATCCATCCCTAGGGTCATGGTAGAGCACGATAAAAGTGTCCCCCTCAGGACATGCCAACTAAAGCATGGATGGACAAGAGCATAGCAGTAACTTACCGAACTTGCAGAATGGGACAAGTGATACCCACGGTCCTCGGTGGAGTCCGGCCATGATTTGCCGAACTTAAAGAGCACCTTCCAGATATCCTTGTGGGAGGAACCATAGAGCTCTTGAAGGGTCTGGTGCTCGGTTGGGTCGAACTCCCACAAATTGCAGGCTAGACGTTGCCAAGGGAGAACCAGGCGAGCTAACATCACCTGGACTACGTCGACAAGTTTGACTTCCTTGTCGACCACACTCTGGACGCGCGTCTGGAGCAGTGACAGCTCATCGGACGAGGACCAGTTCAGGCCCTTCTCGGGCCAGGACGTGAGCCGAAGCGGGGCTCCGGATCTGAACTCAGGGGCCGCGGCCCACTTTTTGCCGCGTGGTTCAGTGATATAGAACCACTGCTGCTGCCACTCCTTGACCGAGTCATTGAAGGTGCCCGTCGGCCATATAACCTTGGGCATCTTGCTCACCATGGAGCCGCCGCACTCGGTGTGCTCGCCACTCACCACCTTGGGCTTCACATTGAAAATTTTCAGCCATAGGCCGAAGTGAGGCGGAATTCGGAGAAAAGCCTCACACACGACGATGAACATCGAGATGTTAAGGAAAGAATTGCGAGACAGATCATGAAAGTCAATCCCGTAATAATACATGATACCGCGAACGAATGGGTGAAGGGGAAACCCGAGCCCGCGGATGAAATGAGGAAGAAACACGACCCTCTCGTGAGACTCCGGAGTCGGGACGATCTGTCCCGCCGGTGGAAGACGATGGCCGATCTTTTTGGCCAGGTACCCGCCCTCTCGGAGCCTCCTAATATCCCTCTCCTGGACTGTAGAGGCCATCCATTTGCCTCCTGCTCTAGATCTGGACATCTTCGGAGAACCTCTCTTCGGTGAAGAAGAAGAATGCTTGGGCGCTAGGGCTCGAGCAGTAGAGAATGGACTGGCAGGGGGAAAGGGCGTGGGTAGAGAGGGAGAGATCTCATCTCTTTATAGGGCGGTAAAGCTTTTGCGCCTCCCCACTTGCCTCATGGAACCCGCTCGTTCTCCACTCGCCGTAATTGGCGGTGCGTCTGGGTTACCCCGCACCCGTATTGATGAGAATCCCGCGATAAGGGAACACGATCTCTGCTTCGGCAAAACGTGCAGAGGAAACCGCCTCACGATATGTGCTGAGGCTGGTTGTGGAAAAACGGTTCGAATAATGACTCGACCGTAGTATCATGTCGCTTTGTCTAAAGTTGTCAGCAGATTATATTTGTGAAATATCATTTTCCCTATAGGTGGTATGTGAAGATCATCTTGCATATCCGGACACGGTCTAAGTGTTCGGAAATTACTTTGGAGTATTCGGAGATGAAACCCGCCTTGCAATGCCGAAGACAAAACTGCGCGCCGGACTCATCGTCATTGAAGCCTGGTTCAGGGGCTACTGAGGGAGTCCTGGATTAGGGGGTATCCGGACAGCCGGACTATATACTTTGTCCGGACTGTTGGAGCGTGAAGATACATGACTCAAGACTCCGTCCCGTGTCCGGATGGGATTCTCCTTTGCGTGGAAGACAAGCTTGGCGATCCGGATATTATATTTCCTTCCTTGTAACCGACTCCATGTAAACCCTAGCCCTCTTCGGTGTCTATATAAACCGGAGAGGTTGGTCCTTAGAGGGACGATCACAATCATAATCATCATAGGCTAGCTTCTAGGGTTTAGCCTCTACGATCTCGTGGTAGATCAACTCTTGTACTACTCATATCATCAATATCAATCAAGCAGGAAGTAGGGTTTTACCTCCGTCGAGAGGGCCCGAACCTGGGTAAACATCGTGTTCCTTGCCCCCTGTTACCATTAGCCTAAGACACACAGATCAGGACCCACTACCCGAGATCCGCCGGTTTTGACACCGACACAAGTTGCTATTTTCTGCATGTTTTTTACATCGCAGGAAATCAGTATCAGACAGAGTCCAAATGCCATGAAACTTCACGGAGATTTTTTTTGGACCAGAAGGAACGTAATGGGCCCTGGTTGTGCCTGGTGGGTTGTGCCCACCTCGGGTGCCCCCGGACTGCCTCTTTGCTCTGTAAATGCCCCAATATTCCAGAAACCCTAGGGGAGTCGACGAAATTATTATCCAGCCGCCGCAGAGTCCAGAACCACCAGACCCAATCTAGACACCGTCTCGGATGGGGTTCACCACCTCCATTGGTGCCTCTTCGATGATGCGTGAGTAGTTCTTTGTAGACCTTCGGGTCCGTAGTTAGTAGCTAGATGGCTTCCTCTCTCTCGCTGAATTGTCAATACAATGGTCTCTTGGAGATCCATATGATGTAACTCTTTTTGCGGTGTGTTTGCTGGGATCTGATGAACTTTGAGTTTATGATCAGTTATATCTTTTTATATCCATGCAAGTATTTAAGTTTCTTTGATCTCTTCTATGCATGATTGCTTATAGCCTTGTATTTCTTCTCCTATAGTTGGGTTTTGTTTGGCCAACTTGATCTATTTATCTTGCAATGGGAAGAGGTGCTTTGTAGTGGGTTCGATCTTACGGTGCTTGATCCCAGTGACAGAAAGGGAACTGACACGTATGTATCGTTGCTATTAAGGATAAAACGATGGGGTCCATCTCTACATAGATAGATCTTGTCTACATCATGTCATCGTTCTTATTGCATTACTCCGTTTTCCATGAACTTAATACAATAGATGCATGCTGGATAGCGGTCGATGTGTGGAGTAATAGTAGTAGATGCATGCAGGAGTCGGTCTACTAATCTTGGACGTGATGCCTATATAATGATCACTACCTGGATATCGTCATGAGTATTTTAAGTTTTATCAATTGCCCAACAGTAATTCGTTTACCCACCGTTTGCTATTTTTCTCGAGAGAAGCCACTAGTGAAACCTACGGCCCCTAGGTCTCTTTCTCATATATTTGCCTTTGTGATCTACTTCTCCTTTGCATTTATTTTCAGATCAAACCAAAAATACAAAAATACCGTTCTGCAATTTATTCTTATTTATTTTGTTTGGCGTTCGATCTATCAATCTACTACAATTTCCTCACGTCCGTTTTTCCTATCTTGAGGCGCCGTACCCCGGAAGGGATTGACAACCCCTTTAACACGTCGGGTTGCGAGAAGTTGTTATTTGTGTGCAGGTGATGTTTACGTTGTGTTGCCTGGTTCTCCTACTGGTTCGATAACCTTGGTTTCATATCTGAGGGAAATACCTACCGCCGCTGTGCTGCATCATCCCTTCCTCTTTGGGGAAATATCGATGTAGCTTTAAGCGCAATCAAAAGGAATTTCTGGCGCCGTTGCCAGGGAGGATCTTCAACATATACCATGTTCCTAATCACAAATCTTATCTCCTCGCAATTTACATTATTTGCCATTTGCCTCTCGTTTTCCTCTCCCCCACTTCACAAAAATTCGCCGTTTTATTCGCCTCTCCTTTTCTGTTCGCCTTTCTCTTGCTTTACAGTTTTGATGGCTAGCTTTCCTGCTCCTCCTTTGTCACCAGATTTTGAAGTTCTCTACTTCAAGCAAAGACAAGGATAAAATTTGAAAGATGCCTGGTATAGGCTTATGGAATCGTATCGTATTTCCAATCTAAAGGGGGACACTAAGGTTTTGCTTCGTAATTTTTACATAGGATTGGCTTGGCATCATAGACAACTTCTAGACTTTGCCGCTAAAGGAAATCTTACTGAGCTCGATGCTAATGCTGCTTATGAGATTTTAGAAGGAATTTTGGGAATTCCACCTCAAAAGAAGGGGTTTTGTTTTACCCCTGAGGGAGTTTAAATGTTGGATAAACTTGGTGATTTGCATAAACATATGGTTGAAATACAGAAATATAATGAACCTCTCAAACACCTCAATGGTAGTATCAATCGCATGAATACCTTGATTACTCTTTGTAACAAGCGACTAGATATTTTGGATCTTAAAATGGTTTCTTTCCCCGAGAATTTAGGGAAACATAAAGAGCCTCCCAGGTTTGAGAAAACCCTTACAAAAGTTGCCAAAACTTCGGAAGATAAAACTTACATCCTTGCTTTATGCCTAGCTAAGGGCGTAACACTATAGCGCTTGTTGGGAAGCAACCCAATGAATAAAATTTATTTTTTGCTTTTTTGCTTTCTATTCTTGTGTGTTTGCACAATTATGCTACTATTATGATTGTGCTTTTTTTGTTTTAATTAGTGTTTGTGCCAAGTAAATCCTTTAGGATCTTCTTGGGTGATAGTTGTTTGATCTTGCTGAAAAACAGAAACTTATGCACTCGCGAAAATGATTTTCATAAATCACAAAAAAGTTATTTTTCCCTGTCTTATTGCAGAAGATTAATATACAAATTACCCTGGGCGTCCTAATTTTTCAGAATTTTTGGAGTTACGAAAGTATTCGAAATAGTCAGATTGCTACACACTGTTCTGTTTTGACAGATTCTGTTTTCTTTGTGTTGTGTGCTTATTTTGATGGCTCTATGGTTTTCTTTGATGAGTTATTGCCATAGAAAAGTTGGAATAAAGTACATATAATGCAAAAATAAAATATGAATTGGTTTGATAAAGTACTTTGATGTCTACTACGCAACCTTCTTCTTGTAGACATTGTTGGGCCTCCAAGTGCAGAGGTTTGTAGGACAGTAGCAAATTTCCCTCAAGTGGATAACCTAAGGTTTATCAATCCGTGAGAGGCATAGGATGAAGATGGTCTCTCTCAAACAACCCTGCAACCAAATAACAAAGAGTCTCTTGTGTCCCCAACACACCCAATACAATGGTAAATTGTATAGGTGCACTAGTTCGGCAAAGAGATGGCGATACAAGTGCAATATGGATGATAGATATAGGTTTTTGTAATCTGAAATTATAAAAACAGCAAGGTAACTAATGATAAAACTAAGCGTAAACGGTATTGCAATGGTAGGAAACAAGGCCTAAGGTTCATACTTTCACCAGTGCAAGTTCTCTCAACAATAATAACATAATTGGATCATATAACTATCCCTCAACATGCAACAAAGAGTCACTCCAAAGCCACTAATAGCGGAGAACAAACGAAGAGATTAGATTATGGTAGGGTACAAAACCACCTCAAAGTTATCCTTTCTGCTCGATCTATTCAAGAGTCTGTAGTAAAATAACATGAAGCTATTCTTTCCGATCAATCTATCATAGAGTTCATACTAGAATAACACCTTAAGACACAAATCAACCAAAACCCTAATGTCACCTAGATACTCCATTGTCACCTCAAGTATCCGTGGGCATGATTATATGATATGCATCACACAATCTCAGATTCATCTATTCAACCAACACAAAGTACTTCAAAGAGTGCCCCAAAGTTTCTACCGGAGAGTCAAGACGAAAACGTGTGCCAAACCCTATGCATAGGTTCGTGGGCGGAACTCGCAAGTTGATCACCAAAACATACATCAAGTGGATCACGTCCTATCCCATTGTCACCACAGATAAGCATGGAAATACATACATCAAGTGTTCTCAAATCCTTAAAGACCCAATCCGATAAGATAACTTCAAAGGGAAAACTCAATTCATCACAAGAGAGTAGAGGGGGAGAAACATCATAAGATCCAACTATAATAGCAATGCTCGCGATACATCAAGATCATGCCATAGAGAGAACACAAGAGAGAGAGATCAAACACATAGCTACTGGTACATACCCTCAGCCCCGAGGGTGAACTACTCCCTCCTCGTCATGGAGAGCGCCGGGATGATGAAGATGGCCACCGGTGATGGATTCCCCCTCCGGCAGGGTGCCGGAACGGGCTCCCGAGAGGTTTTTGGTGGCTACAGAGGCTTGCGGCGGCGGAACTCCCGATCTATCTTGTTCTTCGATGGTTTTAGGGTATATGGGAATATATAGGCGAAAGAAGTCGGTCGGGGGAGCCACGAGGGGCCCACGAGAGTGGAGGGCGCGCCCAGGGGGGTGGGCGCCCCCCCCCCTATCTCGTGGCCTCCTCGAAGCTTCCCTGGCTTGCACTACAAGTTCCCTGGATTGCTTTTGTTCCAAAAATAACTTTTCCGAAGTTTTCATTCCGTTTGGACTCCGTTTGATATTCCTTTTCTTCGAAACACTGAAATAGGCAAGAAAACAGCAATATGGGTTGGGCCTCCGGTTAATAGGTTAGTCCCAAAAATAATATAAAAGTGTATAATAAAGCCCATAAACATTCAAAACAGATAATAAAATAGCATGAATGCTTCATAAATTATAGATACGTTGGCGACGTATCAGCATCCCCAAGCTTAATTCCTGCTCGTCCTCGAGTAGGTAAATGATAAAGGAAGAATTTATGAAGTGTGAATGCTAGCAGGTGCACAAGTTTGATCAATGATAATTTCAATCACCTTTTCTAGCATGATTATATGTCATAACAGTAGTTCATCTCATAAAGCTTCTCAAGATCAAGTAACAAGCTATTCATATGTTAAAGCATAGACCATAAACTTTCTTGAAAACTAGCAAACTTCATTCTCAGTCATCAAACAATTACAGTTCATCTTATTTTCAGGAAGGGTCTATGTCAGAGCTTTAATTTAGCAAACTCCAAATACTCAACTATGATATAGTCTTCTACAATTGCTAACACTCACGCAATACTTATGGTTATGGAGTTTTAATCGGACACTGAGAAAGATAGGGGCTTATAATTTCGCCTCCCAACATATTCACCTTTGGGTGATGTCAACAATAATAGTTCATGCTAACTTACATCCAATTGGATATATATATATCAGGATCTTCCCAACACGAGGTGCTTGCCAAAGGATAAAATGAAAAAGGGAAAGGTGAAGATCACCTTGACTCTTGCATAAAAGTAAAAGATAGGCCCTTCGCAGAGGGAAGCAGGGATTTGCAGAGGTGCCAGAGCTCGATTTTGAAATAGAGATAAATAATTTTGAGAGGTATGATCTCATTGTCAACATAACAACCAAGAGTTCCCAATATCTTCCATACTACATACTCCCTCCATTTCTTTTTAGTCTGCATATAAGATTTGGTCAAAGTCAAACTTTATTAAATTTGACTAAGTTTATAAATTTTTTTATCAAGATTCACAATATGAAATCAACATTGTTAGATGCGTCATCAAATTAATTTTCATATCATATAACTTTAGTATTGTAGATGTTGATATTATTTTCTATAAAGTTGTTCAAACTTTACAAAGTTTGACTTTGACCAAATCTTATATGCAAACTAAAAAGAAACGGAGGGAGTACATTATAGGCGGTTCCCAAACAGAATGGTAAAGTTTTTACTCCCCCTCCACCAACAATCATCAATCCATGGCTTGCCCGAAACAACGAGTGCCTCCAACTAACATCAATTCTAGGGGAGTTTTGTTTACAATTATTTTTGATTTGATTTTGATCTTTTGATTGTGGGACTGGGCATCCCGGTTACCAGCCATTTTCTCGTGAATGATGAGTGGAGTCCACTCATCGTGAGAATAACCCACCTAGCATGGAAGATACTGACAGCCCCTAGTCGCTACATGAGCGATTCGGGCATACAAAACAGATTATTATTTGAAGGTTTAGAGTTTGGCACACGCAAATTTACTTGGAACGGCAGGTAAATACCGCATATAGGTAGGTATGGTGGACACTCATGGCAAAAACTGGGTTTAAGGATATTTGGAAGCACAAGTAGTATCTCTACTTGGTACAAGGAATTTTGGCTAGCATGAGGGGGAAAGGCAAGCTCAACATGTTTGAATGATCCATGACAATATACTTTAACTGAGATGTGAGAAAACATAACCCATTACGTTGTCTTCCTTGTCCAACATCAACTCTTTAGCATGTCATACTTAATGAGTGCTCACAATTATAAAAGATGTCTAGGATAGTATATTTATATGTGAAACCTCTCTTCCTTCAATATTCTTTCATGAATTGTTCAAATGACCAATACAATGCTTGCTAACCTTCAATAAATTTACAACCTCTACATCATAGATGTGAAGTCATTACTCCCCATGGGATAAGCAAATGAAACATATATAATTTCAGATTTATGACATTCAACTCATTCAACCATTTACTCATAGGATATAAGTGAAGCACACGAGTAAATGACAAACTACTCCAAAGAGATATAAGTGAAGATCAATGAGTAGCTAGATAATTATGTAACTACGTGAAGACTCTCTCTCATTTAAGAATTTCAGATCTTGGTATTTTATTCAAACAGCAAGCAAAGCAAAATAAAATGACATTGCAAGGATAGCACAACTCATGTGAAGAAGCAAAAACTTAGGCTCAACCAATACTAACCGATAATTGTTGAAGAAGAAAGGTGGGATGCCTACCGGGGCATCCCCAAGCTTAGATGCTTGAGACTTCTTGAAATATTATCTTGGGGTGCCTTGGGCATCCCCAAGCTTGAACTTTTGTGTCTCCTTAATTCCTTACCACGGTCTCCCTAAATCTCAAAAGCTTCATCCACACAAAACTCAACAAGGACTCGTGAGATAAGTTAGTATAAACCAATGCAAAAACCTTATCATACTCTACTGTAGCAAATCACTAAAATTATTATTCAACATTGTATACTGAATGTCTCTGCATATTTAATACTCCTATCCTCAAATAGAATCATTAAACAAGCGAACATATGCAAACAATGCAAATATAACAGCAATCTGCCAAAACAGTACAGTCTGTAAAGAATGCAAGATTCATCATACTTCCATAACTCCAAAAATTATGAAAGAAAATTCCCACTGTAGTAAATTTATCAGATCTTATTATGAAAAAGGTTTCAACATTTTATCACATTCTGACTTTTCTAGGGAATTTTCGCAACAGCGGTAAACTTTCTGTTTTCAAACAGCAACATGTATACTTGCAAAATAAGCATGGTAAAGGCTATCCTTGACATTTTTATTGAAAATAAAGATGCAAAACATTATTCTAAATAACACCAAGAAAATACTAACAAAATAAAATGATGCTCCAAGCAAAAAACATATCATGTGGTGAATAAAAATATAGCTCCAAGTAAAGTTACCGATGAACGAAGACGAAAGAGGGGATGCCATCCGGGGCATCCCAAGCTTAGGCTCTTGGTTGTCCTTGGATATTACCTTGGGGTTCCTTGGGCATCCCCAAGCTTAGGCTCTTGCCACTCCTTATTCTATAGTCCATCAAATCATTACCCAAAACTTGAAAACTTCACAACACAAAACTCAACAGAAATCTCGTGAGCCCCGTTAGCAAAAGAAAACAAAACACCACTTCAAGGTACTGTAATGAACTCATTATTTATTTATATTGGTGTTAGACCTAATGTATTACAACTTCTCTATGGTTTATAAACTATTTTACTAGCCATAGATGCATCAAAATAAGCAAACAACACACGAAAAACAGAATCTGTCAAAAACAGAACAGTCTGTAGTAATCTGTAACTAACGTAAACTTCTCGAACTCCAAAAATTCTACAAAAATAGGAAGTCTTAGGAAATTTGTCTATTGATATACAGCAAAAAGAATCAACGCAAAATCTCTTTTCTGTGATTTACTAAATTTTTTATCATGCGCGCAAAGTTTCTGTTTTTCAGCAGAATCAAATTAACTATCACCATAGGTTATCCTATAGGTTCTACTTGGCACAAACACTAATTAAAACATGAAAGCACATATAAACATAAAGTAGATGATCTATTTATTACTAAACAGAAACAAAAACAAAAAACACAAAGAAAATTGGGTTGCCTCCCAACTAGCGTTATCGTTTAACGCCCCTAGCTAGGCATGATGATTTCAATGATGCTCACATGAAAGATAAGAATTGAAACATAAAGAGAGCATCATAAAGAATATGACTAGCACATTTAAGTCTAACCCACTTCATATGCATAGGGATTTTGTGAGCAACCAACTTATGGGAACAATAATCAACTAGCATAGGAAGGCAAAACAAGCATAACTTCAAAACTTGAAGCACATAGAGAGGAAACTTGATATTATGGCAATTCCTACAAGCATATGTTCTTCCCTCATAATAATTTTTAGTAGCATCATGAATGAATTCAACAATATAACCATCACTTAAAACACTCTTTTCATGATCTACAAGCATAGAAAATTTACTACTCTCCACATAAGCAAAATTTTTCTCATTCGGAATAGTGGGAGTATCATAAAAGACTCGAATACTAAAAATTGTTTCCACATTAAAAGAGTAATGTTCATAAAAAGGGAAATCATAATCATGACAAGTTTTATAAATATAATAATCACTAATTTTTATAGCATAAGTTTAATCACAATAGTCATCATAAGTAGCAACTTTGTTCTCATCATAATCGATTGAAACCTCTTCCAAGATAGTGGAATCATCACTAAATAAAGTTGACACTCTTCCAAATCCACTTTCATAAATATTATAAGATTAAACATCCTCCAAAATAGTGGGATCACTACTTCCTAAAGTTGACACTCTTCCAAATCCTCTTTAATCAACATAATCACCATAAATAGGAGGCATGCTTTCATCATAATAAATATTCTCATCAAAACTTGGGGGACTAAAAATATCATATTCATCAAACATAGCTTCCCCAAGCTTGTGGCTTTGCATATCATTAGCATCATGGATATTCAAGGAATTCATACTAACAACATTGCAATCATGCTCAGCACACAAAGATCTAGTACCAAACATTTTAATGCATTCTTCTTCTGGCACTTGAGCACAATTTTCCTTTCCATCATTCTCACGAAAGATATTAAAAAGATGAAGCGTATGAGGCAAACTCAATTCCATTTTTTTAGTTGTATTTTATAAACTAAACTAGTGATAAAACAAGAAAAAAAAAGATTCGATTGCAAGATGTAAAGATATACCTTCAAGCACTCACCTCCCCGGCAACGGCGCCAGAAAAGAGCTTAGTTGACGGGGTGTGAGTGCCGCTTACCTATCCTCCCTGGCAACAGCGCCAGAAAAGAGCTTGATGTCTACTGCGCAACCTTCTTCTTGTAGACGTTGTTGGGCCTCCAAGTGCAGAGGTTTGTAGGACAGTAGCAAATTTCCCTCAAGTGGATGACCTAAGGTTTATCAATCCGTGGGAGGCGTAGGATGAAGATGGTCTCTCTCAAACAACCCTGCAACCAAATAACAAAGAGTCTCTTGTGTCCCCAACACACCCAATACAATGGTAAATTGTATAGGTGCACTAGTTTGCCGAAGAGATGGTGATACAAGTGCAATATGGATGATAGATATAGGTTTTTGTAATCTGAAATTATAAAAACAGCAAGGTAACTAATGATAAAAGTGAGCGTAAACGGTATTGCAATGGTAGGAAACAAGGCCTAAGGTTCATAATTTCACTAGTGCAAGTTCTCTCAACAATAATAACATAATTGGATCATATAAATATCCCTCAACATGCAACAAAGAGTCACTACAAAGCCACTAATAGCGGAGAACAAACGAAGAGATTATGGTAGGGTACGAAACCACCTCAAAGTTATCCTTTCTGCTCGATCAATTCAAGAGTCCGTAGTAAAATAACATGAAGCTATTCTTTCTATTCAATCTATCATAGAGTTCATACTAGAATAACACCTTAAGACACAAATCAACCAACACCCTAATGTCACCTAGATACTCCATTGTCACCTCAAGTATCCGTGGGCATGATTATATGATATGCATCACACAATCTCAGATTCATCTATTCAACCAACACAAAGTACTTCAAAGAGTGCCCCAAAGTTTCTACCGAAGAGTCAAGACGAAAACGTGTGCCAAACCCTATGCATAGGTTCGTGGGCGGAACCCGCAAGTTGATCACCAAAACATACATCAAGTGGATCACGTGATATCCCATTGTCACCACAGATAAGCACGGCAAGACATACATCAAGTGTTCTCAAATCCTTAAAGACCCAATCTGATAAGATAACTTCAAAGGGAAAACTCAATTCATCACAAGAGAGTAGAGGGGGAGAAACATCATAAGATCCAACTACAATAGCAATGCTCGCGATACATCAAGATCGTGCCATAGAGAGAACACGAGAGAGAGAGATCAAGCACATAGCTACTGGTACATACCCTCAGCCCCGAGGGTGAACTACTCCCTCCTCGTCATGGAGAGCGCCGGGATGATGAAGATGGCCACCGGTGATGGATTCCCCCTCCGGCAGGGTGCCGGAACGTGCTCCCGAGAGGTTTTTGGTGGCTACAGAGGCTTGCGGCGGCGGAACTCCCGATCTATCTTGTTCTTCGATGGTTTTAGGGTATATGGGAATATATAGGCGAAAGAAGTCGGTCGGGGGAGCCACGAGGGGCCCACGAGAGTGGAGGGCGCGCCTAGGGGGTGGGCGCGCCCCCCTATCTCGTGGCCTCCTCGAAGCTTCCCTGGCTTGCACTCCAAGTTCCCTGGATTGCTTCTGTTCCAAAAATAACTTTTCAGAAGGTTTCATTCCGTTTGGACTCCATTTGATATTCCTTTTCTTCGAAACACTGAAATAGGCAAGAAAACAGCAATATGGGCTGGGCCTCCGGTTAATAGGTTAGTCCCAAAAATAATATAAAAGTGTATAATAAAGCCCATAAACATTCAAAACAGGTAATAAAATAGCATGAATGCTTCATAAATTATAGATACGTTGGAGACGTATCATACTTATAGTAGTGGTTTGCTTTCTTATACTAACGGATCTCACGAAGGTTTTTGTTGAGTTTTGTGTGATTGAAGTTTTCAAGTTTTTGGTTACCTTATGATGGATGAAGGAAGGATAGAAGAGCCTAAACGTGGGGATGCCCCGGCATCCCAAGCTATTATCCAAAAATGAGCAACCAACTAAGCTTGGGGATGCCCCCGACACTACTAGAAAAAGGCCTACTAGTGGCGCACCAGTTTTGCCTACTAATGGCGCACTACTGGTGCGCCACTAGCATCACGCCACTAGTAATTTTTACTAATGGCGCCACTAGCATCACGCCACTACTGGTGCCTACTAATGGCGCACCGCTGTAGCGCCATTAGTATCTGGTATACTAATGGCGCACCAGTGGTGCGCCATTAGTATATGCCACGGTGCGCCATTACTATCTGACTTAGTAATGGCGCACCACATAGAAGTGCGCCATTAGTAACAATTTTTTTTCAAATATTTTTTTCAGAAAAAAAGTTTTTCAAATTTTTTTTTTAATTTTTTTTCAGAAATATTTTTTTCAAAAAAATTTCAAAAAATATTTCCAATTTTTTTTTCAATTTTTTCTTAATCTCAGGTCACTATGGCTTAATCTCAGGTCAATATGCTTAATTTCAAGTCAAATCGCACTAAGTGGTCAAACTTACCGGAAGGTCACCCATCCTCACACTACTCCAGCCCGAGCACGCTTAACTTCGCGGTTCTATCCAACCCCAGCACCACCTCACTTAACAGCCACTTGTTGATATATCTATCATATCAATCCTATTAAACCTTGTTGATGTCTAGGACTTTGTTCATATTCATGAGTATGATGAAATTTTGAAAAATATTTCAAACTTCCCTGTCATATTACGAATCATTTATTGAAAAAAAAATCCAAAAAAAATTTCAAAACCAATATTTTTTCTGTTACTAGTGGCGCACCTAGCAACCGGTGCGCCACTAGTAAGTTTGAAATTTTTTTAATTTTTTTGCCTCTAGATCTTGAAAGCCCCGTATCTTTCTTCTGTTAGGTTTTTGAGGATTTTGAAAATGTTTAACGGGGTTCCCCCGGTTAAATTCGGATGTAACTTTTCGAGTAGATGATTTTTCATATAAAAAACTTTTTCATCCGAGTTCGTATGCAAAAGTTATGCCCATTTTAAGAAATTCCAGAGAGATTTTGCAAATAAAGTCGAAATTCATATTTGTTAATTTTCCCAACAACTAGACCACATATCACATGGGAAACTTATTTTCTTTTATTTTGTTTGACATTTCCATCATTTTCTTTTATTTTTTAAAAAACTGAAAAGGCGGTCCAGGGTGGGGTGGGGGTGCATTCGGTGGAATGGGCCAAGTTACTAATGGCGCACCGTGGGGGTGGTGCGCCATTAGTAGTTGAACTACTAATGGCGCACCACCCCAACCGTGCGCCATTAGTAGTTTTTCAAAAAAAATTGAAACAAAATTTGTAACAAAATTACTAATGGCGCACCTGTGAGTGGTGCGCCATTAGTAGTTCAACTAGTAATGGCGCACCGCGGGAGTGGTGCGCCATTACTGGTTGAACTAGTAATGGCGCACCGTCCCACGGTGCGCCATTAGTAGTTTAAAAAATAAAAATAAAAAAAATTTGAAACATAATTACTAATGGCGCACCGTGGGATGGTGCGCCATTACTAGTTGAACTACTAATGGCGCACCATCCCACGGTGCGCCATTAGTAGTTTTGAAAAAATTTAAAAAAAATACTAATGGCGCACCGTAGATGTGGTGCGCCATTAGTATTTTCGCACTAATGGCGCACCAACACATGGTGCACCATTAGTATTTAGTAATGGCGCACCACATGTACAGTGCGCCATTAGTGTCCATATTGGCTATAGCTGTTTTTGTAGTAGTGCGAGTGGCATCCCCTCTTTCTTCTATCGACCATCGGTATTTTACTCAAAGCTATATTTTTATTCATCACATGATATGTGTTTTGCTTGGAGCGTCTTGTATGATATGAGTCTTTGCTTGTTTTATTTTGTGTTTTTAGTCTTGATCCCTTGCTGGAGACACCTATTTGACTTGTTAGAATTGCTCTCTATGCTTCACTTAAATTTTTATGAGCTATGGACTTGCTCTAGTACTTCACTTATATCTTTTTGAGCATGGTGTGCTCTAGTATTTTTGAAGAAATGCTCTCTTGATTCACTTAGATTTATTTGAGAGTTAGTAAAATTTTCAAGAAATCCTCTCTTGCTTCACTTAAATTATTTTGAGAGAAAGAAATATTATGCTCATGATCTTCACTTATATTTGTTTGAGCTTATGAAAAGCAACACATGAAAATTAGTCCCAAAGTGATAGATATCCAAGAAGGATATAATAAAAACTTTCAGGAAGATCATTGGACAAAATAAACTTGATTCTTAGTAATAGTTTTGAGATATGATGATGTGATATGTGAGTTATGTTGATGAGTAATTATGCTTTAGTAAGAATATTGGTTTTAAGGTTTGTGATTCCCAACGCAAGTACGAAAATCAATAGTCATGCAATGAAATTATATCCTACTTATGGTGCATTATTCGGTGTTAGTTATGCTTAATGCTTGCTTATGAGATTATTCGTTTCTTGGTTGGTCGCTTCTCAATCTTTTGCTAGCCTTCATTTTGCACTTAAGTATGATCTCTACTTGTGCATCCAAAATCCTTTAAACCAGTTTTGCCACATGAGTCCACTATATCTACCTATATGCGGTATTCTTTTTCCATTCTAAGCAAATTTTCATGTGCCATCTCTAATTTTCAAAATGAACTTCTGTTTTGCGTGTTTGTTTCGCTCGCGGAGCAGTGTGGGGTGGCTAATATTTTCCATGCTGGATGTGTTATTCTCACGATGAGTGTTTATTCACTTGTCATTGCACGAGAGTAAGGCAAAGGTTTTAGGGATGCCCAGTCCCAAAATGCAAAAATGAATTTACTTTATGTTGTCAAATAATAAATTCCTTGGAAAGTGTTGGTATGGAGGCCAACCGTGGATACGGCTATCCATGGAAAGTGAAAGTATGGTGGAAAAAGGATTAAACTTTATTTTCTGTTTGGGAACCGCCTATGATATATCTAGCATGGAAAGTGTTGGGAACTCTAAGTCGTTTTCATTGGAGGGATGGATACACCTCCCAAATGTTTTTATCTCTAAGTTTTTCGCTTTGAGCTCTGGCACCTCTACAAATCCCTACTTCCCTCTGTGAAGGGCCTATCTTTAACTTTATGCAATTTTATATTGAGTTTGAGTCTCCATAATCTCTTATAAAAGCACCAACTAGGAGGCAATATGATCGTACTTAAGTATTGGGTGTAGCTAATATGCGAGTGTGTTTCATGAATGGATCAATGGTTGAGCATGATGGGCTAGGGATAACTTATTTTAGCGTTGATATTTTGAAAGACATGGTTGCTTGTTGATATGCTTGAGTATTTAAATTATCATGTCAAAACTAGACTGTTGCTTTGAATCACATAAAGTCCAAATGTCCATCTATAAAGAAAAGAATATGATATGACATGTTAGGCAGCATTCCACATCAAAAATTCTGTTTTTATCACATACCTACTCGAGGACGAGTAGGAGTTAAGCTTGGGGATGCTGATACGTCTCCAACATATGTATAATATTTTTATTGTTTTATGTTGTTATATTATCAATCTTGGATGTGTTATAATCATTTTATAGTTATTTTTTGGTACCAACCTATTGGCATAGTGCCAAGTGCCAGTTCTATTTTCTGCATGTTTTTTACATCGCAGGAAATCAATATCAGACGGGGTCCAAATGCCACAAAACTTTACGGAGATTTTTTTGGACCAGAAGGAACGTATGGGCCCTAGCTGCGCCTGGAGGGTGTCCTGCGGAGGGCACAACCCACCAGGGCGCACCAGGAGGCCCAGGCGCGCCCTGGTGGATTGTGCCCACCTCGGGTGCCCCCCGGACCGCCTCTTTACTCTATAAATACCCCAATATTCCAGAAACCCTAGGGGAGTCGACAAAATATTGATCCAGCCGCCGCAGAGTCCAGAACCACCAGATCCAATCTAGACACCATCTCGGATGGGGTTCACCACCTCCATTGGTGCCTCTCCGATGATGCGTGAGTAGTTCTTTGTAGACCTTCGGGTCCGTAGTTAGTAGCTAGATGGCTTCCTCTCTCTCGCTGAATTCTCAGTACAATGGTCTCTTGGGGATCCATATGATGTAACTCTTTTTGCGGTGTGTTTGTTGGGATCTGATGAACTTTGAGTTTATGATCAGTTATATCTTTTTATATCCATGAAAGTATTTGAGTTTCTTTGATCTCTTATATGTATGATTGCTTATAGCCTCGTATTTCTTCTCTAATATTTGGGTTTTGTTTGCCCAACTTGATCTATTTATCTTGTAATGGGAAGAGGTGCCCGGTAGTGGGTTCGATCTTACGGTGCTCGATCCCAGTGACAGAGAGGGAAACGACACGTATGTATCGTTGCTGCTAAGGATAAAAAGATGGGATCTATGTCTACGCAATAGATAAATGGATCTTGTCTACATCATGTCATTGTTCTTATTGCATTACTCCATTATTCCATGAACTTAATACACTAGATGCATGCTAGATAGCGGCCGATGTGTGGAGTAATAGTAGTAGATGGAGGCATGAGTCGGTCTACTAATCTTGGACGTGATGCCTATATAACGATCATTACCTGGATATCCTCATGAGTATTTGAAGTCCTATCAATTGCCCAACAGTAATTCGTTTACCCACCGTTTGCTATTTTTCTCGAAAGAAGCCACTAGTGAAACCTACGGCCCCCGGGTCTCTTTCTCATATATTTGCCTTTGCAATCTACTTTTCCTTTACATTTATTTTCAGATCTATTAAACCAAAAATAAAAAATACCTATCTTGTGGCGCTGTACCCCGGAAGGGATTGACAACCCCTTTAACACGTCGGGTTGCGAGAAGTTGTTACTTGTGTGCAGGTGTTGTTTACGTTGTGTTGTTTGGTTCTCCTACTGGTTCGATAACCTTGGTTTCATATCTGAGGGAAATACCTACCGCCGATGTGCTACATCATCCCTTCCTCTTTGGGGAAATACCGACGTAGCTTTAAGCGCAATCACCCCTCCGTGATCGATTCCTCCTCTGGCAGAGTGCCGACAAAGGCCTCTAGGGATATCGTGGTTCTGGAACTTGCGGCGGCGAAAAAAGTATTTCATCTACTCCTCTAGGGTTTTGGGATTTTAGAATATTTATAGAGTCGGAGGGAGGTCAAAGCGATGCTCATGGGCCCCACTACCCACCAGGGCACGCTAGGGGCCTCTGGCGCGCCCGGGTGCCTAGTGGGCCCCACGTTCATCTTCTGGTTCCCTCCCGAAGCTTCCAGCGTCTCTTATCTCCAGAAAAAATCTCCAAAAAGTTTCGTGGCATTTAGACTTTGTTCTATATGGATATTCTGCGAAGTAAAAAACAAGCAGAAAACAGCAACTGGCACTGGGCACTAAGTTAGTAGGTTAGTCCCAAAAAATGATATGAAATTGCTGGTAAGTATATAAAAAATTCCAAGATTGATAATATAACAACATGGAACAATAAAAAATTACAGATACGTTGGAGACGTATAAAGCACCCCGAAGCTTAATTCTTGCTCGTCCTCGAGTAGGCTATTGATAAAAACAGATTTTTTGATGTGGAATGCTGCCTAACATATTCATCATATATTATTTTCTTTGTAACATGGACTTTTGGACTTGAATGATTCAAAGCAATCGTCTATAATTTGACATGAAGAAATCAATACTCAAGCATATCTACAAGCAACCTTGTCTTTCAAAATATCAATGTGAAATAAAGTAATCCCAAGCCCATTATGCTCAATCATTGATCCATTCATGAAGCATATGCTAATATTAGCTACATCCAATACACAAGTATGACAATAGTGCTCTCTAGTTGGTGCTTTATAAGAGAAGATGGAGAGTCAAGAAAAAGAAAAATTGCATAAAAGTAACTAGATAGTCCCTTCGCAGAGGGAAGCGGAGATTTGTAGAGGTGCCATAGCTCATAGCTTCAATTGAGAGATAAGGATTGTTTTGAGTGGTATGGTTTTCCTGTCAACGAAAATGACCGGGAATTCCCAATATCTTCCATGCTAGATAAATCATAGGCGGTTCCCAAACAAACAAAAAGTTTATTCCCTTTCCACCATTCTTTCACAATCCATGGCTAGCTGTATCCGCGGATGCCTTCCATACCAACACATACCAAGGAATTTATTATCATAATATTAATTTTCTTTTCATTTCGGGACTGGGCATCCCTATTACCTACCACACTCTCGTGCAATGACAAGTGAATAAAGAATCACCGTGAGAATAAAATATCTAGCATGGAAGATATTGGCCACCCCCTACCGCTTCATGAGTGGTACGGGCACACAAACAGGAAATTTATTGTGAAAATTAGAGTTGGCACATACAAATTTACTTGGAACGACATGGAAATACCACATATAGGTAGGTATGATGGAATCATTTGGCACGACTTTGGGTTTAAGGAAATGGATGCACAAGCAGTATTCCCGTTTAGTAAAAATGGAGATTAGCAAATAGATTGAGAAGCGACCAACCAAAGACGAAAACGGTCATAAACGAGCATTGAACATAATTAACACTGAATAATGCACCATAAGTAGGATATAATTTCATTGCATAACTCTTAACTTATTGTGCATGCATACGGAATCACAAACCTTAACACCAATATTCTTACTAAAGCATAATTACTCATCAACATGACTCACATATCACTATCTCCATATCACATAACTTCTGCAAGGAATCAAGTTCATAACATCCAATGAGCTTTATGAAAGTTTTTACTATATCCCTCTTGAATATCTATCACTTTGGGACCAAATTCATATCTCGTGCAAATTACCATTAATATTTTTCTTACCTCTCAAAAAGATGTAAGTGAAGCATGAGAGCATAAATATTTTTTCAAAGTATAACCACCGCCGTGCTCAAAAAGATATAAGTGAAGCACTAGAGAAACTGCCTAGCTAAAAAAAATAAGTGAAGAACATAGAGTATGCTAACAAATTATGATATGCATGTGCCTCTCTCAAATAGGTGTGTCCAGCAAAGATGATTGTGAAAAACTAAAAGGCAAAACAAGCAAAGACTCATATAATACAAGACGCTCGAAGCAAAACTCATATTATGTGACGAATAAAAATATAGCCTCAAGTAAAATTACTGATGGTCGTTAGAAGAAAGAGGGGATGCCTTCGGGGCATCCCCAAGCTTAGTTGCTTGGTAGTCCTTAGATATTACCTTGGGGTGCCTTGGGCAACCCCAAGGTTAGGCTCTTGCCACTCCTTATTCCTTCATCCATCGCGATCTCGCCCAAAACTTGAAAACTTCAATCACACAAAACTCAACAAAACTTCATGAGATTCGTTAGTATAACCAATCTAATCTTTACTTTTAGTACTGTTGGAAACTCATTCATATTTTACTATTGCATTATATTGATGTCGCTTGAAGCTACGTCAGTATTTCCCCAAAGAGGAAGGGATGACGCAGCACAGCGGTGGTAGGTATTTCCCTTAGATATGAAACCAAGGTTATCGAACCAGTAGGAGAACCAAGCAACACAACGTAAACAGCGCGTGCACACAAAGAACAATCCTCGCAACCCGACGTGTTAAAGGGGTTGTCAATCCCTTTCGGCGTACGACGCCTCAAGATAGGCAAAATGGACGTGAGGAAAATTTAGTAGATTTATAGATCGAACACCAAACAAAATAAATAAGAATAAATTGCAGCAAGGTAATTTTGTATTTTTGGTTTAATAGATCTTAAAATAAACGCGAGGAAAAAGTAGATCGCAAAGGCACATATATGAGAAAGAAGACCCGGGGGCCGTAGGTTTCACTAGTGGCTTCTCTCGAGAAAGATAACAAACGGTGGGTAAACAAATTACTGTTGGGAAATTGATAGAACTTCAAATAATTATGACGATATCAAGGCAATGATCATTACATAGGCATCACGTCCAAGACTAGTAGACCGACTCCTGCCTACATCTACTACTATTACTCCACACATCGACCGCTATCCAGCATGCATCTAGTGTATTAAGTTCATGGAAAAACGGAGTAATGCAATAAGAACGATGACATGATCTAGACAAGATCCATTTATCTATTGCGTAGATATAGATCCCATCTTTTTATCCTTAGTACCAACGATACATACGTGTCGTCTCCCTCTCTGTCACTGGGATCGAGCACCGTAAGATCGAACCCACTACCGGGCACCTCTTCCCATTGCAAGATAAATAGATCAAGTTGGCCAAACAAAACCCAAATATCGGAGAAGAAATACGAGGCTATAAGCAATCATGCATATAAGAGATCAAAGAAACTCAAATAACTTTCATGGATATAAAAATATATAACTGATCATAAACTCGAAGTTCATCGGATCCCAACAAACACACCGCAAAAAGAGTTACATCATATGGATCTCCAAGAGACCATTGTATTGAGAATTCAGCGAGAGAGAGGAAGCCATCTAGCTACTAACTACGGACCTGAAGGTCTACAAAGAACTACTCACGCAGCATCGGAGAGGCACCAATGGAAGTGGTGATCCCCTCCGTGATGGTGTCTAGATTGGATCTGGTGGTTCTGGACTCTGCGGCGGTTGGATGAATATTTCCTCGACTCCCCTAGGGTTTCTGGAATATTGGGGTATTTATAGAGCAAAGAGGCGGTCCGGGGGCACCCGAGGTGGGCACAACCCACCAGGGCGCGCATGGGCCTCCTAGTGCGCCCTGGTGGGTTGTCCCCTCCTCGGGACTCCCCCCAGGTGCAACCAGGGCCCAATCTCTTCCTTCTGGTCCATAAAAATCTCTGTAAAGTTTTGTGGCATTTGGACTCCGTCTGATATTGATTTCCTGCGATGTAAAAAACATGCAGAAAACAGCAACTAGCTCTTGGCACTATGTCAATAGGTTAGTACCAAAAAATGATATAAAATGATTATAAAACATCCAAGATTGATAATAAAACAGCATGGAACAATCAAAAATTATAGATACGTTGGAGACGTATCAGCATCCCCAAGCTTAACTCCTGCTCGTCCTCAAGTAGGTAAGTGATAAAAATAGAATTTTTGATGTGGAGTGATGTTTATCATGTCATATCATATTCTTTTGTTTATGGCATGGACATTTAGACTTTTATGTGATTCAAAGCAATAGTCTAGTTTTGACATGATAATTTAGATACTCAAGCATATCAACAAGCAACCATGTCTTTCAAAATATCAATGCTAAAACAAGTTATCCCTAGCCCATCATGCTCAAACATTGATCCATTCATGAAACACACTCGAATATTAGCTATACCCAATACTTACGCATGATCATATTGCCTCTTAGTTGGTGCTTTTATAAGAGAAGATGGAGACTCAAATTCAAAATAAAAATTGTATAAAGTAAAAGAAAGGCCCTTCGTAGAGGGAAGTAGGGATGTGTAGAGGTGCCAGAGCTCAAAGCAAAAAAATAGCGATAAAAACATTTTGGGAGGTGTATCCATCCCACCAACGAAAACGACACAGAGTTCCGAACACTTTCCATGCTAGATATGCCATAGGCGGTTCCCTAATAGAAAATAAAGTGTATTCCTTTTTCCACCATACTTTCACTTTCCATGGCTAGCCCAATCCACGGTTGCCTTCCATACCAACACTTTCCAAAGAATTTATTATATGACAACATAAAGTAAATCCATTTTTGCATTTCGGGACTGGGCATCCCTAAAACCTTTGCCTTACTCTCATGCAATGACAAGTGAATAAACACTCATCGTGAGAATAACACATCTAGCATGGAAAATATTAGCACCCATTACCGTTCCGCGAGCGAAACAAACACACAGAAGAGAAGTTTATTTTGAAAATTAGAGATGGCACATGCAAATTCGCTTAGAACGGCAAAATAATACCGCATATAGGTAGATATAGTGGACTCATGTGGCAAAACTGGTTTAAAGGATTTTGGATGCACAAGTAGAGGTCATACTTGGTGCAAAAATGAAGGCTAGCAAAAAGATTGAGAAGCGACCAACCAAGAAACGAATAATCTCCTAAGCAAGCATTAAGCATAATTAACACCGAATAATGCACCGTAAGTAGGATATAATTTTCCTTGCATGATTATTGACTTTCGTGCATGCATAGGGAATCACAAACCTTAACACCAATATTCTTACTAGAGCACAATTACTCATCAACATAACTCACATATCACATCATCATATCTCAAAACTATTACTAAGAATCAAGTTTATTTTGTCCAATTATCTTCATGACATTTTTATTTTATCCTTCTTGGATATCTATCACTTTGGGACTAATTTTCATGTGTCGCTTTTTATAAGCTCAAACAAATATAAGTGAAGATCATGAGCATAAAATTTTTCTTTCTCTCAAAATAATTTAAGTGAAGCAAGAGAGAATTTCTTCAAAATTTTACTAACTCTCAAATAAATCTAAGTGGAGCAAGATAGAATTTCTTCAAAAATACTAAGCACACCGTCCTCAAAAAGATATAAGTGAAGCACTAGAGCAAGTCCTAGCTCATAAAAGATTTAAGTGAAGCACAGAGAGCAACTCTAACAAGTCATGATATAATTTTGGCTCTCTCAAATAGGTGTGTCCAGCAAGGATTGATGACTTAAAACACAAAATAAAACAAGCAAAGACACATATCATACAAGACGCTCCAAGCAAAACACATATCATGTGACGAATAAAAGTATAGTCTCGAGTAAAATACCAATGGTCGTTAGAAGAAATAGGGGATGCCACTCGGGGGCATCCCCAAGCTTAGTTGGTTGCTCATTCTTGGATAATAGCTTGGGATGCCGGGGCATCCCCGAGCTTAGGCTCTTCTATCCTTCTTTCATCCATCGTAAGATTACCCAAAACTTGAAAACTTCAATCACACAAAACTCAACAAAACCTTTGTGAGATCCGTTAGTGTAAGAAAGCAAACCACTACTATAAGTGATGTATCAAACCTATTCATATTTTGTTTTTGTATTATATCTACTGTATTCCAACTTTTCTACGGCAAAAACTCATCAAAGAAATGCATAGAGCCATCAAAATAACCACACAACACAAAGAAAAAAGAATCTATCAAAACAGAACAGTCTGTAGTAATCTGGAACTTTCGAATACTTCTGCAACTCCAAAAATTCTGAAAAATTAGGGCGACCAGGGTAATTTGTATATTGATCGTCTGCAAAAAGAATCAGGGCAAAATCTCTTTTCTGTGATTTATGAAAATTATTTTCGTGAGCGCGAAGTTTCTGTCTTTTTCAACAAGATCAAACAACTATCACCCAAGAAGATCCTAAAGGCTTTACTTGGCACAAACACTAATTCAAACAAAAAAACACAATCATAACAGTAGCATAATTGTACAAATACACAAGAACAGTAAGTAAAAAGCAAAAATGAATTTTATTCATTGGGTTGCCTCCCAACAAGTGCTATAGTTTTACGCCCTTAGTTAGGCGTAAGGCAAGGATCTCAGTTTTGTCATCTTTGGTTTGAGATCCATAAGATGCCCTCATGATTGATTCATAGGGTGGCTTAATTCTTGTTCTAGGGAAGTGTTCCATACCTTTCCTCAAAGGAAATTGGAACTTAATATTGCCTTCTTTCATATCAATCACGGCACCAATAGTGCGTAAAAACAGTCTACCAAGAATAATTGGACAAGACGGATTGTAATCAATATCAAGAACAATAAAATCTATGGGCACATAATTTATATTTGCGAGAATAAGAGCATCATTAATTCTTCCCATAGGCTTTTTAATGGTAGAATCCGCCAAGTGCAAATTCAAGGAACATACTTCAAGATTGGTAAGACCAAGCACATCACATAAAGATTTCGGAATTGTGGAAACGCTAGCACCCAAGTCACACAAAAGAAAACACTCACAATTTTTAATCTTGACTTTGATGGTAGGTTCCCATTCATCATGCAATTTTCTAGGAATTGAAACTTCCCCCTCCCGCGAACTCTGCCGTTGTTCTACCCTGTCGTCTATATAGATCCGACGTTAGGTTAATCCACATGTAATCTGTCTGCTCATCTCGCATGTACTGTGATCTCGCCTCGCCCGTACTGTGTTTTATAGGTCTTTCCTTTTTGTTGTTCGTTGCCCCGACCTAATTTGTTTGTCCATGATATGTATGTGCTTGATCTGCTTGGTGTTGATCTGTTGGTCAATCCATTCTGGGGAACCACCAGGTCTTAAACTCAAATTTCTCATATAGCAAGTCGATGTTGTCTAAGTTTTACCAAATAGATAAAAGAAAATATCAACAACTAAAATATTGAATGAATAAATTATAAAATACATCAATGGTAAATATATTGATATTAATTTGGTATTGTTTCTCTTAATATTTTTGTATATAGGTTTGGTCAAACTTAGAAAGCATTGACTTTTTGACTTAGTTTATACGCCATGTATTTTGGGCCGGAGGGAGTAATTATTAAGATAACTTTAAACTACATTATGTAATAAATTTATAAGTTTCAATAGAATACGCCTTAAAACATATTTACATCAATTTCACTTAAATGTGAGAAAATTAGAAATGATAAAATTGCAAGTCTTCTTGGTTTAGTTCGTGAATCTTGCATTGATATAGTGCATATTTATATTTGTTCCTGAACTATCTTAGTAAATACTTCTAAAGTGTGGTATAAAATGTATATCGATAGTGATCTTTATGGTTAGACATATGCAAATAGAAAAATCTAGAGTACACAAGAGTACAAGGATCTTTGCACCTGATAATTGGAATAGTATTTAATATGTTGGTAATATGTTGGTGATGTTAGGGATTCCACTGTAAAGACTATATTCGGATGTATATAGACGCCTTTTAGAGTATAGGTTCATTCATTTTTCTTTGTATGTAGTCTATAGTGGAATATCTTAAAACACTAATATTTAGGAACGGGGGGATGTATATTTAACATAGTTCTAGCTAAGATAACGTTCACCAGAGAAAGAAACTAGTGGGCTAACTAAAATTGCTTGGTAGGGGAACTTGCTATTACAAATTAGGTCTTTTATTTTGTTTAGATATTAAATTATTTATATGTGTTTAGTAGGCTCTTGGATATAACTATTTTTTCTAATAATGTGATTGTGATGATTATGTAATTATTATGTGTGTATATGCCTCCACCACGGGCCTGAGATTGTTGTTGTCAGGAGAAGTCTTTTTGAAGGTCTGTTTCCCAATTTTCCCGTGTCGCCTTTTCCCCATTTGGGCCATCCCGCCCAAAAGAGATGACTAGAGTGGACAATGCCAGAAGCACTAACCCCGTGGGCTAGTTCTTTTAGTTAATAGCTAGTAAGCTTCAAAAAACTAATTTTCGTTAGGGTTTCTATAATAAGCTGGGTAGGGGCAGCTCATTCTAGAAGCCAGGAAAAGGAATTGGCCCAAAAGACTCAGAGGCGAATGCGAACAAGGAGACCAAGCTCCGACATATTGCCATTATTCCCTGGTAGCTTCTGTTAGGGCAGTGATATGCGCGAGTCGTTCGGCCGGAATTTCTGCAGGTTGTCGCGCACTCGTCCGATTGGCCCATTAACACCCATTGGATTGATCATTTCCTATCGCACAAGTCAACCCTCTCCTTCCTCGGACCATATGACTTGCACTCGATGGAAAAGAGCAGCCTCCACGAGCAGTTCTCTCCTACTGGCGACCCCTTGTCCTCGTCGGCCATCGCCCTCTCGCCCGCGCTCCCAGCACCCCGCCGCCCTTTGACCTAGATTGGTCCGGGCATATCAGTCGGCATCCCATTAGTTTGAACACACACACACAGACAGAGAGAGAGAGAGAGATTACATGTGGATTACCCCCATGTTCCTGTTCTAACTTGTGCAAACCGAAGACGAATGGATCTACGCCGAACTCCGACCTGCAGCACCCGCACTGCCATGGCTTTTGCTCGAAGCCCCTTGCTCTCCCTGTTCCCACGGTGTTGGTGTCCTGGACTAGGGGGTGCGTACCCAGACGTGTCTTGGCTAGCTAGGCAGGGCCGACAACCCCCAAGATAATTTTCAAGTGGGCCATGTTCTTCGGGCCCAAGAGTGCCAAGAGGAAAACTTTTGAGAACTTGGCACATACTCCAAGATTTAGAGGTCTTCTTCACAACGATTACCCTAGATGTAACTGACCTATGTGTAAACCCTAGGCAACCCCTGTATCTATATAAACCGAGGGACAAAGCTCATAGACGACAACTCTCATGGACACACATATCTCGTGGTAGATTAACATGTAACTTGTACTCCCTCGAAATCAATACGATCAAAGCAGGACGTCGGGTATTATCTCTTCGAGAGAGCCTGAACTTGGGTAAAATCATGTTTCCCTATTACCATCATGCCAAGCCTAGCAGCCTAGGACCCCCTACCCGAGATCTGCTGGATTTGAATCCATCATTGGTGCCCATACAGGTCCATCTGAGTAGTTAAAGCAGTTTGATGTCGCGCCTCCAAATCGACAATCAGGTTGGTTGTGGCATGAATTTCATGCTAGGACAACGCTTTCTCTTTGGCAGCATCGCCCTCCACGCTGATTCACTTGTCATACCTTCACCCCAGGACGAACTATCACATTCAGAAAACTGGAATACGCCGCGGATTCTCGCGTGAACTTGTGTTCTTGAACTGGGTGTCATACCAGATTGAAGAATGCAACAACATGCCCGTCCAGACATCGGAATCAATCCTAGCTCAGTGTTAAGACAATAGAAAAGTCCATACCTTGGATCCGGCCTCGAGTATATCTGAGCACCACTCCTGAGGATTAGGCATCTAGTCCTGGTCTACAAAGAAGAACCTGAGACCATGTCAGATCAGATCTTAGAGAGATTCCCATTAGTCTTGACTCTCGATCGGGCCCTGGGTCAAAGTGAGAAGAAACTTTTGAATGAGATGTTAGATCAGATTAAAAACCTCGCGATCTCAGATGAACAAACCTCAGTTTACGAGCAGATCTAGGGAATTCCGGGGAAGGTGGGAATTTGTAACCCACCCACCACCCACCTAGTCGCCAATGTCAAAGATTTAATTGACATCCTCGCAAGTTCCCCTAAGGAGAAAATTGACATGGATGACGACGTGGGAGAATCTTTCGGAAACGCACCCCCAGCAGCCGCCCGCACAGGCCATTGGACTGCAACCTCCACATATGACGTCTACATGGTAGACACCCCTAAGAACGGAGGGGGAGATAGCCCCAAGAATGGGGATGACGGTCCCCCATAGGAGGATATGGCAACACTAATAGTGGTGGTGGCGGCAAAGGCAATAACAACGGGAAGTGAGGCGACGACGACGTGGAAGATTAAAACCCCAACAATGCTAAAATATTTGCGACGATGCAGCATCAAACTCGTGACAATTTTTAAAATTAGATGAAAAACAATATTTTAAAATATTTATTTTTGGATTTCGGGAAAGCACACTGGCCAGTGTGTCGAGGGTTGGGTGCGACTTATGCCAAGGGATGGCTTATCATGGTGGGAGCGAGTAGAACGTCGCCGGTGCTCGGAAGCGAGATGAGGCGTAGACACGAACGCCGGCGTACTTTACCCAGGTTCGGGGCTCTCCTAGGAGATAACACCCCTATTCCTGCTCTGCGGGGTCTCCGCATGATCACTAAGGCACTAGTGAGTACAATGGTGCTCCTTGAGCTGTATGTTGGAGGTAGGAGGAAGCAACGCTAGCTCTCTCCTCCCTCTATGTATGAGTCTAGGTCTAACAGGTTGGGAACCCTTTGCATGGGTGCCCTGGGGGGTTTATATAGGCCTACCCCCAGGGGTACAATGGTAATCTGGCCGGGTGTTGGCCCTGGTTGTCAGTGTCTCTGGTCGCCGGCTTCTCCGTCGGCCGCTGGGGCCCGCCGCCTGGTGGGCCCTGCCGACTGGTCTGGAGCAGAGCCGACAGGACGCCCCCGCCGCTTGCGGGTCTGGTCAGCGGCTTGTTACTGTAGCCACAAGGCTAATGACGCCTGCTTGGTCGGGGGGGCGTGGCTACAGTCCCGCCGTCTGGTGGGAGATCATTGTAGCCACTCCGTGTCTCGTCTGGTTAATGGCGCACGGACACCGAGGGAGGAGTGGGTCACCTGCTAGAAGCCGGCCTCCCTTGGGTCTGACTGGTCGAGCCCTGCCGCCCTCCAGTCTCTCACTGCCCGGTAGGGCCCGCCGCCTGCAGGCCGTACCGACAGGCCATCGTGGGAGTAGGGTTCCGCCTGACAGGGGTGACGTCAGGGGTGGAGTGGCAACAGTGCCGCGTCATGCGGAAATCTCCGCCTGTACGGGGCACTGTGGCTGCGCCGTGCCTTGGATATGGGGGTGATGGGCTACACTATAGCCACATCATGTCTTGTCTTCTTAATGGGGGCACAGACTTTGAGGGCATTGTGGGCCGCCTGCTAGGAGTCGGCCCGTCTTGGTGCCGTCTTCTGGTACTTGGCCGTCTTCTGGCAGCCGGCCGCTTGAGCCAGCCGGCCACCAGAAGGCGGCGCTTCACTTTGGATGCTTGAGGGGCGTAGCCGGCCCAATGTCTTGAAATGCTCAGGGACTCGGGTTAGGCTACCTGTGGCCCATTACTCCAACACAGTGTAACCATGATCGTCCATTGAGAGCCTTACTTGCGGATCAATGGTGTGGCATGCTTGTCTCCTCGTGACAAGTTGTTTGGAACAATGAAAGATCTTGCACTTTGACTGTATCACTCTCCCGTGTAGCATGTAGGTCGAGTCCTCAGAGTAAAAATACCTACTCCTAATGGAGCAGTTGGTAGTCTCCGTTCCGGGTTTTTTCGTCCCACCTCCCACCTTCGTCTGGCTTTTTTTTGTCTCGCTTCCCACCACCATCTTCTCACAATGGTTTTTTCACCCTCCCAATAAAAACGTTCCTGACCCTTTTAAACTTTCCTAACCAGACATGTTACAAATGGGCAGGGAGTGATTCTTTTCTGATCCACCTCAATCTCCTTCCCGATCCATTCTGGATTTTGATTTTTCTATCCAAACCCAACCCCCACATGATCTGGAGTGATTCTCCCTTTGCCCGTCATGTGATACCTTTCTATGTCCTTCCTTCCGCGACTCTTTATTCTCCCTTTCTCTTCTCTCGCATTGGAATATCGATCTAGAAAAAGGAGGCGACATGGCGAGGTGGTATGAATGACGACGGCATCCATACTTGCCTCATCGATGTTGGACTCTAGTGGGAGCAGCCGCGCGGTACCTCCAGGCGAGAGAAGCTCGTCCCCACAGGTCTCCTCCTCCACACGACGAGCCAATCCCTGAGACCCTCTCACCTTAGTCCGCCTCCTCCTCCTGAAGTAGGACTTCGTCGTCGGCGTGCCTCCATTCATCACTAATGATCTAGAGGTAAGTCTTGAATCACCACTAATTTATTCTTTCCAAACCTAACCTCTGTCCGATCTGGATCAAGTGGTTGTATCCTGTCCGTCATGTCCTTTGTGCCAGCCATGGAAGAGAGAACGAGGGATAGCACAAAGGAGCGTTGTGAGTCAAGGGGGCCCCTACATCTGTGGTGGTCGTTGAGCCAAGGAAGAATAGCCGAACGTGAAACAGATGGGAGTGACATCACGCTTGGCTCGTCTTCCTCTATTCCTTGTGCACCTCTTCGCACGATTCCGCGTCTGCAAGGCTGGTGAGTACAACTTCAGCCTCGTTGCCGTGGACGGCAAAGTTTGCCACGTCGCCATCGACGGCAAGGTCTAGCTCGTCGCGACGACCACACGCAAGTACACACATATACATACCAAGATCATTACTGATCAATCCATACAATTTTTTATCCTCTCGATGTTGATCAATACATTTACAAATCTTCAGAGTTATGCTTTGAAAGTGAGGAACATGTAAAGAAGCTTCTCAATCAAACCTGGAGGTGATTTCATGGGCACAATTCCTAATGCATATAAAATATGGTATAACCTCCTCATGGATTTGCCATGGAGTTAATGTATTTTTTTCTCGATGGAATCATGGGCCCACAACTTACTTGAAGTAAAATTTAAATTTAGCTTGGACACCTTTACTCCGATTCTTTATGAGTTGCAGGATCATTTTAATTTTGTAGGACGAAATATCAAAAGAATGACTCTCACTACAGGAAACAGCTACTTTGCCGTCTGCCACGGCGGACGGCAAAGGCTCGAAAGGCGGACGGCAAAGACCTTTGCCGTCAGCCGCGGACGGCAAAAGGCTCCGGCAAAGAAGGCTACGGTAAACAGCTGCTTTGCCGTCTGCTTCCTGGCGGCGGACGGCAAAGGCTCTTTGCCGTCTGTGGCGGACGGCAAAGAGGGCGGACGGCAATAATTGCGCTGTCAGTCCGTTAAGTGGCTAACGGCGGACCTTTGCCGTCCGCCGCAGACGGCAAAATTTCTCTGGTCTTTGCCGTCCGCCGTATGATGTCATCTACACGTCACTAGATTCTTTGCCGTCTGCTGGCAGACGGCAAAGAGCTGGCAGATGGCAAAGAGCTTCTTTGCCGTCAGCCTTTTCTTTGCCGTCTACTTATGTGTAGCTGATGGCAAAGAGCTTCTTTGCCGTCAGCTAGCAGACGGCAAAGAGCTGGCAGATGGCAAATTAGCTGATTCCAGTAGTGTCTGCTACTTGTGATCTGCATTGGTATTTCCCCGAAGAAGAGAGGATGATATAGTACAGTAGAGATAAGTATTTCCCTCAATTATGAAACCAAGATTATCAATCCAGTAGTAGAACCAAGAAACACTATGTAAACATCACCTGCACACACAAAACAAATCCTCGCAACCCAACACAACAAGGGGTTGTCAATCCCTCGAAGATTACATGCAAGATTAAACTGTATGGTATTTGATAAAAATATAGATTGATAGATACAAATAAAATAAAAATAAATAAATTGCAGAAAGGTATTTTTGTATTTTGGTTTAATAGATCTGAAAATAGTATGATAGAAATAAACCCGGGGGCCATAGTTTTCACTAGAGGCTTCTCTCTTGAAGATATCATACGACAGGTAAACAAATTACTGTTGGTCAATTGATATAAAAGCAAATAATCCTGATGATATCCAAGGCAATGATCATGCATATAGGTATCATGTTCAAGATTAGTAGACCGACTTCTGCCTGCATCTACTACTATTACTCCACACATCAACCGTTATCCAGCATGCATCTAGTGTATTAAGTTCATGGAAAACGGAGTAATGCTTTAAGCAAGATGACATGATGTAGACAAGATAAACTCACGTATGAATAAACCCCATCTTGTTACCCTTAATAGCAATGATACATGCGTGTCATGTCTCCTTCTGTCACCGAGATTGATCACCGCAAAATGTCATTACATCGAATAGATCTCCTAGAACATTAAGGAGAACATTGTATTGAAGACCAAAGAGAGAGAAGAAGCCATCTAGCTACTAGATATGGACCCGTAGGTCTGTGGTAAAATACTCGCACATCATCGGAGAGGCAGCAAGTTTGATGTAGAGCCCCTTGATACGTCTCCAACGTATCTATAATTTTTGATTGTTCCATGTTGTTATATTATCAATCTTGGATTTTTTGTAATCATTTTATAGTCATTTTATATCATTTTTTGGTACTAACCTATTGACATAGTGCCAAGTGCCAGTTGCTGTTTTCTACCTATTTTTTACATCACAGGAAATCAGTATCAGACGGAGTCCAAATGCCACGAAACATTACGGAGATTTTTTTTTGGACCAGAAGGAACGTAATGGGCCCTGGCTGCGCCTGGAGGGTGTCCTAAGGAGGGCACAACCCACCAGGGCGTGCCAGGAGGCCCAGGCGCGCCCTGGTGGGTTGTGCCCACCTCGGGTGCCCCCGGACTACCTCTTTGCTCTATAAATATCCCAATATTCCAGTAACCCTAGGGGAGTCGACGAAATTATTATCCAGCCGCCGCAGAGTCCAGAACCACCAGATCCAATCTAGACACCATCTCGGAAGGGGTTCACCACCTCCATTGGTGCCTCTTCGATGATGCGTGAGTAGTTCTTTGTAGACCTTCGGGTCCGTAGTTAGTAGCTAGATGGCTTCCTCTCTCTCGCTGAATTCTCAATACAACGGTCTCTTGGAGATCCATATGATGTAACTCTTTTTGCGGTGTGTTTGTTGGGATCTGATGAACTTTGAGTTTATGATCAGTTATACCTTTTTATATCCATGAAAGTATTTAAGTTTCTTTGAACTCTTATAGCCTTGTATTTCTTCTTATATAGTTGGGTTTTGTTTGGCCAACTTGATCTATTTATCTTGCAACGGGATGAGGTGCTTTGTAGTGGGTTCGATCTTACGGTGCTTGATCCCAATGACAGAAAGGGAACTGACACGTATGTATCATTGCTACTAAGGATAAAATGATGGGGTCTATCTCTACATTGATAGATCTTGTCTACATCATGTCATCGTTCTTATTGCATTACTCCGTTTTCCATGAACTTAATACACTAGATGCATGTTGGATAGCGGTCGATGTGTGGAGTAATAGTAGTAGATGCAGGCAGGAGTCGGTCTACTAATCTTGGACGTGATGCCTATATAATGATCGTTGCCTTGATATCGTCATGAGTATTTTAAGTTCTATCAATTGCCCGATAGTAATTCGTTTACCCACCGGTTGCTATTTTTCTCGACAGAAGCCACTAGTGAAACCTACGGCCCCTAGGTCTCTTTCTCATATATTTGCCTTTGCGATCTACTTCTCCTTTGCATTTATTTTCAGATCTATTAAACCAAAAATACAAAAATACCTTACTACAATTTATTCTTATTTATTTTGTTTAGCGTTCGATCTATCAATCTACTACAATTTCGTCACGTCCGTTTTGCCTATCTTGAGGCACCGTACCCCGGAAGGGATTGACAACCCCTTTAACACGTCGGGTTGCGAGAAGTTGTTATTTGTGTGCAGGTGATGTTTACATTGTGTTGCCTGGTTATCCTACTGGTTCGATAACCTTGGTTTCATATCTGAGGGAAATACCTACCGCCGATGTCCTGCATCATCCCTTCCTCTTTGGGGAAATTGTTGTGAATCGTAGCATAATTTAAAAAAATTCTACACTCACCAAGATGCATCTATGGAGTATACTAGCAACGAGGGGAAAGGAGTGCATCTACATACCCTTGTAGATCGCGCGCGGAAGTGTTCCAATGAACGTGGATGACGGAGTCGTACTCGCCGTGATCCAAATCACCGATGACCGAGTGCCGAACGGACGGCACCTCCGCGTTCAACACACGTACGGTGCAGCAACGTCTCCTCCTTCTTGATCCAGCAAGGGGGAAGGAGAGGTTGATGGAGATCCAGCAGCACGACGGCGTGGTGGTGGATGTAGCGGGTCTCCTGCAGGGCTTCGCCGAGCTTCTGCGAGAGAGAGAGGTGTTGCAGGGGAGGAGGGAGGCGCCCAAGGCTGTGTATTGCTGCCCTCCCTCCCCCCCTTTATATAGGCCCCTGGGGGGGCGCCGGCCCTGGGAGATGGGATCTCCAAAGGGGGGCAGCGGCCAAAGGGGGGGAAGGGGTGCCTTGCCCCCCAAGGCAAGGGGGAAGCTCCCCCCCCTAGGGTTCCCAACCCTAGGCGCATGGGGGGAGGCCCAAGGGGGGCGCCCCAGCCCACTAAGGGCTGGTTCCCTTCCACTTTCAGCCCACGGGGCCCTCCGGGATAGGTGGCCCCACCCGGTGGACCCCCGGGACCCTTCCGGTGGTCCCGGTACAATACCGGTAACCCCCGAAACTTTCCCGGTGGCCGAAACTGGACTTCCTATATATAATTCTTCACCTCCGGACCATTCCGGAACCTCTCGTGACGTCCGGGATCTCATCCGGGACTCCGAACAACTTTCGGGTTTCCGCATACACATATCTCTACAACCCTAGCGTCACCGAACCTTAAGTGTGTAGACCCTACGGGTTCGGGAGACATGCAGACATGACCGAGACGCCTCTCCGGTCAATACCAAACAGCGGGATCTGGATACCCATGTTGGCTCCCACATGTTCCACGATGATCTCATCGGATGAACCACGGTGTCGAGGATTCAATCAATCCGTATGCAATTCCCTTTGTCAATCGGTATGTTACTTGCCCGAGATTCGATCGTCGGTATCCCAATACCTTGTTCAATCTCGTTACCGGCAAGTCTCTTTACTCGTACCGCAATGCATGATCCTGTGACCAACGCCTTAGTCACATTGAGCTCATTATGATGATGCATTACCGAGTGGGCCCAGAGATACCTCTCCGTCACACGGAGTGACAAATCCCAGTCTCGATCCGTGCCAACCCAACAGACACTTTCGGAGATACCCGTAGTGCACCTTTATAGTCACCCAGTTATGTTGTGACGTTTGGCACACCCAAAGCACTCCTACGGTATCCGGGAGTTGCACGATCTCATGGTCTAAGGAAAAGATACTTGACATTGGAAAAGCTCTAGCAAACGAAACTACACGATCTTTTATGCTATGCTTAAGATTGGGTCTTGTCCATCACATCATTCTCCTAATGATGTGATCCCATTATCAATGACATCCAATGTCCATAGTCAGGAAACCATGACTATCTGTTGATCAACGAGCTAGTCAAATAGAGGCTTACTAGGGACACGTTGTGGTCTATGTATTCACACATGTATTACGATTTCCGGACAATACAATTATAGCATGAATAATAGACTATTATCATGAACAAAGAAATATAATAATAACCATTTATTATTGCCTCTAGGGCATATTTCCAACAGACTTCCACTTGCACTAGAGTCAATAATCTAGTTACATTGTGATGAATCGAACACCCATTGCGTCCTGGTGTTGATCATTTTTTGCCCTAGGGAGAGGTTTAGTCAACGGATCTGCTATATTCAGGTCCGTATGTACTTTACAAAAATCTATGTCTCCATTTTGAACACTTTCACGAAAGGAGTTGAAGCGACGCTTGATATGCCTGGTCTTCCTGTGAAACCTGGGCTCCTTGGCAAGGGCAATAGCTCCAGTGTTGTCACAGAAGAGAGTCATCGGGCCCGACGCATTGGGAATCACCCCTAGGTCGGTAATGAACTCCTTCATCCAGACTGCTTCCTGTGCTGCCTCCGAGGCTGCCATGTACTCCGCTTCACATGTAGATCCCGCCACGACGCTTTGCTTGCAACTGCACCAGCTTACTGCTCCTCCATTCAAAATATACACGTATCCGGTTTGTGACTTCGAGTCATCCAGATCTGTGTCGAAGCTAGTGTCAACGTAACCCTTTACGACGAGCTCTTCGTCACCTCCATAAACGAGAAACATATCCTTAGTCCTCTTCAGGTACTTCAAGATATTCTTGACCGCTGTCCAGTGTTCCATGTCGGGATTACTTTGGTACCTTCCTACCAAACTTACGGCAAGGTTTACATCAGGTCTGGTACACAGCATGGCATACATAATAGACCCTATGGCCGAGGCATAGGGGATGACACTCATCTTTTCTATATCTTCTGCCGTGGTCGGGCATTGAGCCTTGCTCAATTGCACACCTTGCAATACAGGCAAGAACCCCTTCTTGGACTGATCCATACTGAACTTCTTCAATATCTTGTCAAGGTATGTACTCTGTGAAAGACCAATGAGGCGTCTTGATCTATCTCTATAGATCTTGATGCCTAATATATAAGCAGCTTCTCCAAGGTCCTTCATTGAAAAACACTTATTCAAATAGGCCTTTATACTTTCCAAGAATTCTATATCATTTCCCATCAATAATATGTCATCCACATATAATATGAGAAATGCTACAGAGCTCCCACTCACTTTCTTGTAAACACAGGCTTCTCCATAAGTCTGTGTAAACCCAAACGCTTTGATCATCTCATCAAAGCGAATGTTCCAACTCCGAGATGCTTGCACCAGCCCATAGATTGAGTGTTGGAGCTTGCATACTTTGTTAGCATTCTTAGGATCGACAAAACCTTCCGGCTGCATCATATACAACTCTTCCTTAAGGAAGCCATTAAGGAATGCCGTTTTGACGTCCATCTGCCATATCTCATAATCATAGTATGCGGCAATTGCTAACATGATTCGGACGAACTTCAGCTTCGCTACGGGTGAGAAAGTCTCATCGTAGTCAATCCCTTGAACTTGTCGATAACCCTTAGCGACAAGTCGAGCTTTGTAGATGGTCACATTACCATCTGCGTCCGTCTTCTTCTTAAAGATCCATTTGTTTTCTATGGCTCGCCGCTCATCGGGCAAGTCAGTCAAAGTCCATACTTTGTTTTCATACATGGATTCTATCTCGGATTTCATGGCTTCTAGCCATTTGTCGGAATCCGGGCCCGCCATCGCTTCTTCATAGTTCGAAGGTTCACCGTCGTCTAACAACATGATTTCCAGGACAGGGTTGCCGTACCACTCTGGTGCGGAACGTGTCCTTGTGGACCTACGAAGTTCAGTAACTTGATCCGAAGCTTCATGATCATCATCATTAACTTCCTCCCCAGTCGGTGTAGGCACCACAGGAACATTTTCCAGCGCTGCGCTACTTTCTAGTTCGGAAGGGGTGACTATCACCTCATCAAGTTCCACTTTCCTCCCACTCAATTCTTTCGAGAGAAACTCCTTCTCTAGAAAGGACCCGTTCTTGGCAACGAAGATCTTGCCTTCGGATCTGAGGTAGAAGGTATACCCAATAGTTTCCTTAGGGTATCCTTTGAAGACGCATTTTTACGACTTGGGTTCGAGCTTTTCAGGTTGAAGTTTCTTGACATAAGCATCGCATCCCCAAACTTTTAGAAACGACAGCTTAGGTTTCTTCCCAAACCATAATTCATACGGTGTCGTCTCAACGGATTTCGAGGAGCCCTATTTAAAGTGAATGCGGCAGTCTCTAAAGCATAACCCCAAAATGAGAGCGGTAAATCGGTAAGAGACATCATAGATCGCACCATATCCAATAGAGTGCGATTACGACGTTCGGACACACCATTTCTCTGAGGTGTTCCAGGCGGTGTGAGTTGTGAAACTATTCCAAATTCCCTTAAGTGTGCACCAAACTCGTGACTTAAATATTCTCCACCACGATCTGATCGTAAGAATTTTATTCTCCTGTCACGTTGATTCTCGACCTCACTCTGAGATTCCTTGAACTTTTCAAAGGTTTCAGACTTGTGTTTCATTAGGTAGACATACCCATATCTACTTAAATCATTAGTGAGAGTGAGAACATAACGATATCCTCCGCGAGCCTCAACACTCATTGGACCACACACATCGGTATGTATGATTTCCAATAAGTTGGTTGCTCGCTCCATTGTTCCGGAGAACGGAGTCTTGGTCATCTTACCCATGAGGCATGGTTCGCACGTGTCAAATGATTCGTAATCAAGAGACTCCAAAAGTCCATCTGCATGGAGCTTCTTCATGCGCTTGACACCAATGTGACCAAGGCGGCAGTGCCACAAGTATGTGGGACTATCGTTATCAACTTTACATCTTTTGGTATTCACACTATGAACATGTGTAACATCACGTTCGAGATTCATCAAAAATAAACCATTGACCAGCGGGGCATGACCATAAAACATATCTCTCAAATAAATAGAACAACATTATTCTCGGATTTAAATGAGTAGCCATCTCGAATTAAACGAGATCCAGATACAATGTTCATGCTCAAAGCTGGCACTAAATAACAATTATTAAGGTTTAAAACTAATCCCGTGGGTAGATGCAGAGGTAGCGTGCCGACGGCGATCACATCGACCTTGGAACCATTCCCGACACGCATCGTCACCTCATCCTTCGCCAGTCTCCGTTTATTCCCTAGTTCCTGTTTTGAGTTAAAATTATGAGCAACTGCACCGGTATCAAATACCCAGGAGCTACTACGAGTACTGGTAAGGTACACATCAATAACTTGTATATCACATATACCTTTGGTGTTGCCGGCCTTCTTCTTGTCCGCTAAGTATTTGGGGCAGTTCCGCTTCCAGTGACCACTTCCATTGCAATAAAAGCACTCAGTCTCGGGCTTGGGTCCATTCTTTGACTTCTTCCCAGTAACTGGTTTACCGGGCGCGGCAAATCCTTTGTCGTCCTTCTTGAAGTTCTTCTTACCCTTGCCCTTCTTGAACTTAGTGGTTTTATTCACCATCAACAGTTGATGTTCTTTTCTGATCTCCGCTTCCGCTGATTTCAGCATTGAATATACCTCAGGAATGGTCTTTTCCATCCCCTGCATATTGTAGTTCATCACAAAGCTCTTGTAGCTTCGTGGAAGCGACTGGAGGATTCTGTGAATGACCGCGTCATCTGGGAGATTAACTCCCAGCTGAGTCAAGCGGTTATGCAACCCAGACATTCTGAGTATGTGCTCACTAACAGAACTGTTCTCCTCCATTTTACAGCTGAAGAACTTGTCGGAGACATCATATCTCTCGACCCGGGCATGAGCTTGGAAAACTAGTTTCAGCTCCTCGAACATCTCATATGCTCCATGTGTCTCAAAACGCTTTTGGAGACCCGGTTCTAGGCTGTAAAGCATGCCGCACTGAACGAGGGAGTAATCATCAGCACGCTGCTGCCAAGCATTCATAACGTCTTGGTTCTGTGGGATTGGTGCATCACCTAGCGGTGCTTCTAAGACATAATCTTTCTTGGCTACTATGAGGATGAGCCTGAGGTTCCAAACCCAGTCCGTATAGTTGCTGCCATCATCTTTCAGCTTGGTTTTCTCTAGGAACGCGTTGAAATTGAGGACAACGTTGGCCATTTGATCTACAATACATAGTGTAAAGATTTTAGACTAAGTTCATGATAATTGAGTTCATCTAATAAAATTATATAATGAACTCCCACTCAGATAGACATCCCTCTCGTCATCTAAGTGAAACATGATCCGAGTTTAACTAGGCCGTGTCCGATCATCACGTGAGACGGACTAGTCAAGATCGGTGAACATCTCCATGTTGATCATATCTTCTATACGACTCATGCTCGACCTTTCGGTCCTTCGTGTTCCGAGGCCATGTCTGTACATGCTAGGCTCGTCAAGTCAACCTAAGTGTATTGCGTGTGTTCCGAGGCCATGTCTGTACATGCTAGGCTCGTCAACACCCGTTGTATTCGAACGTTAGAATCTATCACACCCGATCATCACGTGGTGCTTCGAAACGACGAACCTTCGCAACGGTGCACAGTTAGGGTGAACACTTTCTTGAAATTATTATAAGGGATCATCTTACTTACTACCGTTGTTCTAAGCAAATAAGATGCAAAAACATGATAAACATCACATGCAATCAAATAGTGACATGATATGGCCAATATCATCATGCTCCTTTGATCTCCATCTTCGGGGCACCATGATCATCTTCGTCACCGGCATGACACCATGATCTCCATCATTGTGTCTTCATGAAGTCGTCACGCCAACGATTACTTCTACTTCAATGGCTAACGCGTTTAGCAACAAAGTAAAGTAATTTACATGGCGTTATTCAATGACACGCAGGTCATGCAAAATAATAAAGACAACTCCTATGGCTCCTGCCGGTTGTCATACTCATCGACATGCAAGTCGTGATTCCTATTACAAGAATATGATCAATCTCATACATCACATATATCATTCATCACATCTTCTGGCCATATCACATCACATAGCACTTGCTGCAAAAACAAGTTAGACGTCCTCTAATTGTTGTTGCAAGTTTTTACGTGGTTTGTAGGTTTCTAGCAAGAACGTTTCTTACCTACGTATGACCACAACGTGATTTGCCAATTTCTATTTACCCTTCATAAGGACCCTTTTCATCGATTCCGTTCCGACTAAAGTAGGAGAGACAGACACCCGCTAGCCACCTTATGCATCTAGTGCATGTCAGTCGGTGGAACCTGTCTCACGTAAGTGTACGTGTAAGGTCGGTCCGGGCCGCTTCATCCTACAATACCGCCGAAACAAGAAAATACTAGTAGCGGCAAGAAGAATTGGCAAACTCAACGCCCACAACTGCTTTGTGTTCTACTCGTGCATAGTAACTACGCATAGGCCTGGCTCTGATACCACTGTTGGGAATCGTAGCATAATTTAAAATTTTTCTACGCTCACCAAGATGCATCTATGGAGTATACTAGCAACGAGGGGAAAGGAGTGCATCTACATACCCTTGTAGATCGCGCGCGGAAGCGTTCCAATGAACGTGGATGACGGAGTCGTACTCGCCGTGATCCAAATCACCTATGACCGAGTGCCGAACGGACGGCACCTCCGCGTTCAACACACGTACGGTGCAGCGACGTCTCCTCCTTCTTGATCCAGCAAGGGGAAGGAGAGGTTGATGGAGATCCAGCAGCACGACGGCGTGGTGGTGGATGTAGCGGGTCTCCGGCAGGGCTTCCCGAGCTTCTGTGAGAGAGAGGTGTTGCAGGGGAGGAGGGAGGCGCCCAAGGCTGTGTATTGCTGCCCTCCCTCCCCCCCCCCTTTATATAGGCCCCTGGTGGGGGGCGCCGGCCCTGGGAGATGGGATCTCCAAGGGGGGGCGGCGGCCAAAGGGGGGGAAGGGGTGCCTTGCCCCCCAAGGCAAGGGGGAAGCTCCCCCCCCTAGGGTTCCCAACCCTAGGCGCATGGGGGGAGGCCCAAGGGGGGCGCCCCAGCCCACTAAGGGCTGGTTCCCTTCCACTTTCAGCCCACGGGGCCCTCCGGGATAGGTGGCCCCACCCGGTGGACCCCCGGGACCCTTTCGGTGGTCCCGGTACAATACCGGTAACCCCCGAAACTTTCCCGGTGGCCGAAACTGGACTTCCTATATATAATTCTTCACCTCCGGACCATTCCGGAACCTCTCGTGACGTCCGGGATCTCATCCGGGACTCCGAACAACTTTCGGGTTTCCGCATACACATATCTCTACAACCCTAGCATCACCGAACCTTAAGTGTGTAGACCCTACGGGTTCGGGAGACATGTAGACATGACCGAGACGCCTCTCCGGTCAATAACCAACAGCGGGATCTGGATACCCATGTTGGCTCCCACATGTTCCACGATGATCTCATCGGATGAACCACGGTGTAGAGGATTCAATCAATCCATATGCAATTCCCTTTGTCAATCGGTATGTTACTTGCCCGAGATTCGATCGTCGGTATCCCAATACCTTGTTCAATCTCGTTACCGGCAAGTCTCTTTACTCGTACCGCAATGCATGATCCCGTGACCAACGCCTTAGTCACATTGAGCTCATTATGATGATGCATTACCGAGTGGGCCCAGAGATACCTCTCCGTCACATGGAGTGACAAATCCCAGTCTCGATCCGTGCCAACCCAACAGACACTTTCGGAGATACCCGTAGTGCACCTTTATAGTCACCCAGTTACGTTGTGACGTTTGGCACACCCAAAGCACTCCTACGGTATCCGGGAGTTGCACGATCTCATGGTCTAAGGAAAAGATACTTGACATTGGAAAAGCTCTAGCAAACGAAACTACACGATCTTTTATGCTATGCTTAAGATTGGGTCTTGTCCATCACATCATTCTCCTAATGATGTGATCCCGTTATCAATGACATCCAATGTCCATAGTCAGGAAACCATGACTATCTGTTGATCAACGAGCTAGTCAACTAGAGGCTTACTAGGGACACGTTGTGTTCTTTGTACTCACACATGTATTACGATTTCCGGACAATACAATTATAGCATGAATAATAGACTATTATCATGAACAAAGAAATATAATAATAACCATTTATTATTGCCTCTAGGGCATATTTCCAACAGAAATACCGACGTAGCTTTAAGCGCAATCAAAAGGTATTTCTGGCGCCGTTGCCGGGGAGGATCTTCAACATATACCAGGTTCCTAATCACAAATCTCATCTCCTCACAATTTACATTATTTGCCATTTGCCTCTCGCTTTCCTCTCCCCCACTTCACAAAAATTTGCCGTTTTATTCGCCTCTCTTTTTCTGTTCGCCGTTCTCTTGCTTTTCAGTTTGGATGGCTAGCGTTCCTGCTCCTCCTTTGTCACCAGATTTTGAAGTTCTCTACTTCAAGCAAAGACAAGGATAAAATTTGAAAGATGCCTGGTATAGGCTTATGGAATCGTATCGTATTTCCAATCTAAAGGGGGACGCTAAGGTTTTCCTTCACAATTTTTACATAGGATTGGCTTGGCATCATAGACAACTTCTAGACTTTGCCGCTAAAGGAAATTTTATTGAGCTCGATGCTAATGCAGCTTATGAGATTTTAGGAGGAATTTTGGGAATTCCACCTCAAAAGAAGGGGTTTTCTTTTACCCCTGAGGGCGTTCAAATGTTGTATAAACTTGGTTATTTGCATAAACATATGGTTGAATACAGAAATATAATGAACCTCTCAAACACATCAACGGTAGTATCAACCGCATGAATACCTTGATTACTCTTTATAACAAGCGACTAGATATTTTGGATCTTAAAATGGTTTCTTTCCCTGAGAATTTAGGGAAGCATAAGGAGCCTCCGAGGTTTGAGAAAACCCTTACAAAAGTTGCCAAAACTTCGGAAGATAAAACTTAGATCCTTGCTTTATGCCTAGCTAAGGGCATAAAACTATAGCGCTTGTTGGGAGGCAACCCAATGAATAAAATTTATTTTCACTTTTTGCTTTCTGTTCTTGTGTGTTTGCACAATTATGCTACAGTTATGATTGTGTTTTTTCTGTTTTAATTAGTGTTTGTGCCAAGTAAATCCTTTAGGATCTTCTTGGGCGATAGTTTTTTGATCTTGCTAAAAAACAGAAACTTATGCACTCATGAAAATGATTTTCATAAATCACAAAAAAGTAATTTTTCCTTGGTTCCTTTTGTAGAAGATTAATATACAAATTACCCTGGTCGTCCTAATTTTTCAGAATTTTTGGAGTTAGAAAAGTATTCAAAATAGTCAGATTGCTACAGACTGTTCTGTTTTGACATATTCTGTTTTCTTTGTGTTGTGTGCTTATTTTGATGGCTCTATGGTTTTCTTTGATGAGTTTTTGCCATAGAAAAGTTGGAATACAGTAGATATAATGTAAAAATAAAATATTAATTGGTTTAATAAAGTACTTATAGTAGTGGTTTGCTTTCTTATACTAACGGATCTCGCGAAGGTTTTGTTGAGTTTTGTGTGATTGAAGTTTTCAAGTTTTGGGTTATCTTATGATGGATGAAGGAAGGATAGAAGAGCCTAAGCTTGGGGATGCCCCGGCATCCCAAGCTATTATCTGAAAATGAGCAACCAACTAAGCTTGGGGATGCCCCCGAGTGGCATCCCCTCTTTCTTCTAACGACCATCGGTATTTTACTCGAAGCTATATTTTTATTCATCACATGATATGTGTTTTGCTTGGAGCGTCTTGTATGATATGAGTCTTTGCTTGTTTTATTTTGTGTTTTTAGTCTTGATCCCTTGCTGGACACACCTATTTGAGAGAGCCAAAATTATGTCATGACTTGTTAGAATTGCTCTCTATGCTTCACTTAAATTTTTATGAGCTATGGACTTGCTCTAGTACTTCACTTATATCTTTTTGAGCACGGTGTGCTCTAATATTTTTGAAGAAATGCTCTCTCTATTCACTTAGATTTATTTTAGAGTTAGTAAAATTTTCAAGAAATTCTCTCTTTCTTCGCTTAAATTATTTTGAGAGAAAGAAATATTATGCTCATGATCTTCACTTATATTTGTTTGAGCTTATGAAAAGCAACACATGAAAATTAGTCCCAAAGTGATAGGTATCCAAGAAGGATATAATAAAAACTTTTAGGAAGATCATTGGACAAAATAAACTTGATTCTTAGTAATAGTTTTGAGATATGATGATGTGATATGTGAGTTATGTTGATGAGTAATTATGCTTTAGTAAGAATATTGGTTTTAAGGTTTGTGATTCCCCACGCAAGTACGAAAGTAATAGTCATGCAATGAAATTATATCCTACTTATGGTGCATTATTCGGTGTTAGTTATGCTTAATGCTTGCTTATGAGATTATCCGTTTCTTGGTTGGTCGCTTCTCAATCTTTTGCTAGCCTTCATTTTGCACTAAGTATGATCTCTACTTGAACATCCAAAATCCTTTAAACCGGTTTTGCCACATGAGTCCACTATATCTACCTATATGCGGTATTCTTTTGCCATTCTAAGAAAATTTGCATGTGCCATCTCTAATTTTCAAAATGAACTTCTCTTTTGTGTGTTTGTTTCGCTCGCGGAACGGTGAGGGGTGGCTAATATTTTCCATGCTGGATGTGTTATTCTCACGATGAGTGTTTATTCACTTGTCATTGCACGAGAGTAAGGCAAAGGTTTTAGGGATGCCCAGTCCCGAAATGCAAAAATGAATTTACTTTATGTTGTCAAATAATAAATTCCTTGGAAAGTGTTGGTATGGAGGGAACCGTGGATACGACTAGCCATGGAAAGTGAAAGTATGGTGGAAAAAGGAATAAACTTTATTTTCTGTTTGGGAACCTCCTATGATATATCTAGCATGGAAAGTGTTGGGAACTCTAAGTCGTTTTCGTTGGTGGGATGGATACACCTCCCAAAATGTTTTTATCTCTAAGTTTTTCGCTTTGAGCTCTGGCACCTCTACAAATCCCTACTTCCCTCTGCGAAGGGCCTATCCTTTACTTTATGCAATTTTATTTTTAATTTGAGTCTCCATCTTATCTTATAAAAGCACCAACTAGAAGGCAAGATGATCGTACTTAAGTATTGGGTGTAGCTAATATTCGAGTGTGTTTCATGAATGGATCAATGGTTGAGCATGATGGGCTAGGGATAACTTATTTTAGCGTTGGTATTTTGAAAGACATGGTTGCTTGTTGATATGCTTGAGTATTTAAATTGCCATGTCAAACTAGACTATTGCTTTGAATCACATAAAGTCCAAATGTCCATGCTATAAAGAAAAGAATATGATATGCCATGTTAGGCAGCATTCCACATCAAAAATTCTGCTTTTATCACTTACCTACTCGAGGACGAGTAGGAGTTAAGCTTGGGGATGCTGATACGTCTCCAACATATCTATAATTTTTTATTGTTCCATGTTGTTATATTATCAATCTTGGATGTTTTATAATCATTTTATAGTCATTTTATATCATTTATTGGTACTAACCTATTGGCATAGTGCCAAGTGCCAGTTCTGTTTTCTGCATGTTTTTTACATCGCAGGAAATCAATATCAGACGGGGTCCAAATGCCATGAAACTTTACGGAGATTTTTTGGGACCAGAAGGAACGTAATGGGCCCTAGCTGCGCCTGGAGGGTGTCCCGAAGAGGGCACAACCCACCAGGGCGCACCAGGAGGCCCAGGCGCGCCCTGGTGGGTTGTGCCCACCTCGGGTGCCCCCCGGACCGACTCTTTACTCTATAAATACCCCAATATTCCAGAAACCCTAGGGGAGTCGACAAAATATTGATCCAGCCGCCGCAGAGTCCAGAACCACCAGATCCAATCTAGACACCATCTCAGATGGGGTTCACAACCTCCATTGGTGCCTCTCCGATGATGCGTGAGTAGTTCTTTGTAGACCTTCGGGTCCGTAGTTAGTAGCTAGATGGCTTCCTCTCTCTCGCTGAATTCTCAATACAATGGTCTCTTGGAGATCCATATGATGTAACTCTTTTTGCGGTGTGTTTGTTGGGATCTGATGAACTTTGAGTTTATGATCAGTTATATCTTTTTATATCCATGAAAGTTATTTGAGTTTCTTTGATCTCTTATATGCATGATTGCTTATAGCCTCGTATTTCTTCTCTGCTATTTGGGTTTTGTTTGGCCAACTTGATCTATTTATGTTGTAATGGGAAGAGGTGCTTTGTAGTGGGTTCGATCTTACGGTGCTTGATCCAAGTGACAGAAAGGGAACCGACACGTATGTATCGTTGCTACTAAGGATAAAAAGATGGGGTCTATCTCTACATAGATAGATCTTGTCTACATCATGTCATCGTTCTTATTGCATTACTCCGTTTTTCCATGAACTTAATACACTAGATGCATGCTAGATAACGGTCGATGTGTGGAGTAATAGTAGTAGATGGAGGCAGGAGTCGGTCTACTAATCTTGGACGTGATGCCTATATAATGATCATTACCTGGATATCCTCATGAGTATTTGAAGTTCTATCAATTGCCCAACAGTAATTCGTTTACCCACCGTTTGCTATTTTTCTAGAGAGAAGCCACTAGTGAAACCTACGGCCCCCGGGCTCTTTCTCATATATTTGCCTTTGCGATCTACTTTTCCTTTGCATTTATTTTCAGATCTATTAAACCAAAAATACAAAAATACCGTTCTGCAATTTATTCTTATTTACTTTGTTTGGCATTCGATCTATCAATCTACTACAATTTCCTCACGTCTGTTTTGCCTATCTTGAGGCGCCGTACCCCGGAAGGGATTGACAACCCCTTTAACACGTCGGGTTGCGAGAAGTTGTTATTTGTGTCCAGGTGTTGTTTACGTTGTGTTGCTTGGTTCTCCTACTGGTTCGATAACCTTGGTTTCATATCTGAGGGAAATACCTACCGCCGTTGTGCTGCATCATCCCTTCCTCTTTGGGGAAATACCGACATAGCTTTAAGCGCAATCACCCCTCCGTGATCGATTCCTCCTCCGGCAGAGTGCCGACAAAGGCCTCTAGGGATATCGTGGTTCTGGAACTTGAGGCGGCAAAAAAAGTATTTCATCTACTCATCTAGGGTTTTGGGATTTTAGAATATTTATAGAGTCGGAGGGAGGTCAAGGCGGTGCTCGTGGGCCCCACTACGCACCAGGGAACGCTAGGGGCCTCTGGCGTGCCCTGGTGCCTAGGGGGCCCCATGTTCATCTTCTGCTTCCCTCCCGAAGCTTCCAGGGTCTCTTAGCTCCCGAAAAAATCTCCAAAAAGTTTCGTGGCATTTGGACTTTGTTTGATATGGATATTTTGCAAAGTAAAAAACAAGTAGAAAACAACAACTGGCACTAGGCACTAGGTTAGTAGGTTAGTCCCAAAAAATGATATGAAATTGCTGGTAAATGTATATAAAAAATTCCAAGATTGATAATATAACAACATGGAACAATAAAAAATTACAGATACGTTGGAGACGTATCAAGCACCCCGAAGCTTAATTCTTGCTCGTCCTCGAGTAGGCTATTTATAAAAACAGATTTTTTGATGTGGAATGCTGCCTAACATATTCATCATATATTATTTTCTTTGTAACATGGACTTTTGGACTTGAATGATTCAAAGCAATAGACTATAATTTGACATGAAGAAATCAATACTCAAGCATATCTACAAGCAACCTTGTCTTTCAAAATTCAATGTGAAAGAAAGTAATCCCAAGCCCATTATGCTCAATCATTGATCCATTCATGAAGCATCCTAATATTATCTACATCAAATACACAAGTATGACAATAGTGCTCTCTAGTTGGTGCTTTATAAGATAAGATGGAGAGTCAAGAAAAATAAAAATTGCATAAAAGTATATAGATAGGCCCTTCGCAGAGGGAAGCGGGGATTTGTAGAGGTGCCATAGCTCATAGCTTCAATTGAGAGATAAAGATTGTTTTGAGAGGTATGGTTTTCCTGTCAACGAAAACGACCGGGAATTCCCAATATCTTCCATGCTAGATAAATCATAGGCGGTTCCCAAACAGAAAATAAAGTTTATTTCCTTTCCACCATTCTTTCACAATCCATGGCTAGCCGTATCCGCAGATGCCTTCCATACCAACACATACCAAGGAATTTATTATCATAATATTAATTTCCTTTTCATTTCGGGACTGGGCATCCCTATTACCTACCACACTCTCGTGCAATGACAAGTGAATAAAGAATCACCGTGAGAATAAAATATCTAGCATGGAAGATATTGGCCACCCCCTACCACTTCATGAGCGGTACGGGCACACAAACAGGAAATTTATTGTGAAAATTAGAGTTGGCACATACAAATTTACTTGGAACGGCATGCAAATACCACATATAGGTAGGTGCACCATAAGTAGGATATAATTTCATTGCATAACTCTTAACTTAATGTGCATGCATATGGAATCACAAACCTTAAGACCAATATTCGATCATGGAGGGGTGATTGCGCTTGAAGCTACGTCAGTACTTCCCCAAAGAGGAAGGGATGATGCAGCACAACGGTGGTAGGTATTTCCCTCAGATATGAAACCAAGGTTATCGAACCAGTAGGAGAACCAACCAACACAACGTAAACAGCGCCTGCACACAAAGAACAAATCCTCGCAACCCGACGTGTTAAAGGGGTTGTCAATCCCTTTCGGTGTACGGCGCCTCAAGATAGGCAAAACGGGCGTGAGGAAAATTTAGTAGATTTATAGATCGAACGCCAAACAAAATAAATAAGAATAAATTGTAGCAAGGTATTTTTGTATTTTTGGTTTAGTAGATCTGAAAATAAACGCGAGGAAAAAGTAGATCGCAAAGGCAAATATATGAGAAAGAAGACCCGGGGGCCGTAGGTTTCACTAGTGGCTTCTCTCGAGAAAGATAACAAACGGTGGGTAAACAAATTACTGTTGGGCAATTGATAGAACTTCAAATAATTATGACGATATCCAAGCAATGATCATTACATAGGCATCACGTCCAAGATTAGTAGACCGACTCCTGCCTGCATTTACTACTATTACTCCACACATCGACCGCTATCCAGCATGCATCTAGTGTATTAAGTTCATGGAAAAATGGACTAATGCAATAAGAACGATGACATGATGTAGACAAGATCCATTTATCTATTGTGTAGATATAGATCCCATCTTTTTATCCTTAGTAGCAACGATACATACGTGTCGTTTCCCTCTCTGTCACTGGGATCGAGCACCGTAAGATCGAACCCACTACCGGGCACCTCTTCCAATTGCAAGATAAATAGATCAAGTTGGCCAAACAAAACCCAAATATCGGAGAAGAAATACGAGGCTATAAGCAATCATGCATATAAGAGATCAAAGAAACTCAAATAACTTTCATGGATATAAAAATATATAACTGATCATAAACTCGAAGTTCATCGGATCCCAACAAACACACCGCAAAAAGAGTTACATCATATGGATCTCCAAGAGACCATTGTATTGAGAATTCAGCGAGAGAGAGGAAGCCATCTAGCTACTAACTACGGACCTGAAGGTCTACAAAGAACTACTCAAGCAGCATCGGAGAGGCACCAATGGAAGTGGTGATCCCCTCCGTGATGGTGTCTAGATTGGATCTGGTGGTTCTGGACTCTGCGGCGGTTGGATGAATATTTCCTCGACTCCCCTAGGGTTTCTGGAATATTGGGGTATTTATAGAGCAAAGAGGCGGTCCGGGGGCACCCGAGGTGGGCACAACCCACCAGGGCGCGCCTGGGCCTCCTAGTGCGCCCTGGTGGGTTGTCCCCTCCTCGGGACTCCCCCCCAGGTGCAACCAGGGCCCAATCTCTTCCTTCTGGTCCATAAAAATCTCTGTAAAGTTTTGTGGCATTTGGACTCCGTCTGATATTGATTTCCTGTGATGTAAAAAACATGCAGAAAACAGCAACTAGCTCTTGGCACTATGTCAATAGGTTAGTACCAAAAAATGATATAAAATGATTATAAAACATCCAAGATTGATAATAAAACAGCATGGAACAATCAAAAATTATAGATACGTTGGAGACGTATCAGCATCCCCAAGCTTAACTCCTGCTCGTCCTCAAGTAGGTAAGTGATAAAAACAGAATTTTTGATGTGGAGTGCTGTTTATCATGTCATATCATATTCTTTTGTTTATGGCATGGACATTTAGACTTTTATGTGATTCAAAGCAATAGTCTAGTTTTGACATGATAATTTAGATACTCAAGCATATCAACAAGCAACCATGTCTTTCAAAATATCAATGCTAAAACAAGTTATCCCTAGCCCATCATGCTCAAACATTGATCCATTCATGAAACACACTCGAATATTAACTATACCCAATACTTACGCATGATCATATTGCCTCTTAGTTGGTGCTTTTATAAGAGAAGATGGAGACTCAAATTCAAAATAAAAATTGCATAAATTAAGAGAAAGGCCCTTCGCAGAGGGAAGTAGGGATTTGTAGAGGTGCCAGAGCTCAAAGCAAAAAATAGAGATAAAAAACATTTTGGGAGGTGTATCCATCCCACCACGAAAACGACGCAGAGTTCCGAACACTTTCCATGCTAGATATGCCATAGGCGGTTCCAAACAAAAAATAAAGTTTATTCCTTTTTCCACCATACTTTCACTTTCCATGGCTAGCCGAATCGACGGTTGCCTTCCATACCAACACTTTCCAAGGAATTTATTATTTGACAACATAAAGTAAATTCATTTTTGCATTTCAGGAATGGGCATCCCTAAAACCTTTGCCTTATTCTCGTGCAATGACAAGTGAATAAACACTCATCGTGAGAATAACACATCCAGCATGGAAAATATTAGCCACCCGTTACCGTTCCGTGAGCGAAACAAACACACAAAAGAGAAGTTTATTTTGAAAATTAGAGATGGCACATGCAAATTCGCTTAGAACGGCAAAAGAATACCGCATATAGGTAGATATAGTGGAGTCATGTGGTAAAACTGGTTTAAAGGATTTTGGATGCACAAGTAGAGGTCATTCTTGGTGCAAAAATGAAGGCTAGCAAAAAGATTGAGAAGCGACCAACCAAGAAACAAATAATCTCATAAGCAAGCATTAAGCATAATTAAGACCGAATAATGCACCATATAATTTTCATTGCATGATTATTGACTTTCGTGCATGCATAGGGAATCACAAACCTTAACACCAATATTCTTACTAGAGCACAATTACTCATCAACATAACTCACATATCACATCATCATATCTCAAAACTATTACTAAGAATCAAGTTTATTTTGTCCAATGATCTTCATGGCATTTTTTTACTTCATCCTTCTTGGATATCTATCACTTTGGGACTAATTTTCATGTGTTGCTTCTCATAAGCTCAAACAAATATAAGTGAAGATCATGAGCATAAATTTTTTCTTTCTCTCAAAATAATTTAAGTGAAGCAAGAGAGAATTTCTTCAAAATTTTACTAACTCTCAAATAAATCTAAGTGGAGCAAGAGAGCATTTCTTCAAAAATACTAAGCACACCGTGCTCAAAAAGATATAAGTGAAGCACTAGAGCAAGTCCTAGCTCATAAAGGATTTAAGTGAAGCACAGAGAGCAACTCTAACAAGTCATGATATAATTTTGGCTCTCTCAAATAGGTGTGTCCAGCAAGGATTGATGACTTAAAACACAAAATAAAACAAGCAAAGACACATATCATACAAGACGCTCCAAGCAAAACACATATCATGTGACGAATAAAAGTATAGTCTCGAGTAAAATACAGATGCTCATTAGAAGAAAGAGGGGATGCCACTCGGGGGCATCCCCAAGCTTAGTTGGTTTCTCATTCTTGGATAATAGCTTGGGATGCCGGGGCATCCCCAAGCTTAGGCTCTTCTATCCTTCTTTCATCCATCGTAAGATTACCCGAAACTTGAAAACTTCAATCACACAGAACTCAACAAAACCTTTGTGAGATCCGTTAGTGTAAGAAAGCAAACCACTATAAGTGTTGTATCAAACCTATTCATATTTTGTTTTTGTATTATATCTACTGTATTCCAACTTTTCTATGGCAAAAACTCATCAAATAAATGCATAGAGCCATCAAAATAAGCACACAACACAAAGAAAACAGAATCTGTCAAAACAGAACAGTCTATAGTAATCTAGAACTTTCGAATACTTCTGTAACTCCAAAAATTCTGAAAAATTAGGGCGACCAGGGTAATTTGTATATTGATCTTCTGCAAAAAGAATCAGGGCAAAATCTCTTTTCTGTGATTGTGAAAATTATTTTTGTGAGAGCAAAGTTTCTGTCTTTTTCAACAAGATCAAACAACTATCACCCAAGAAGATCCTAAAGGCTGTACTTGGCACAAACACTAATTAAAACAAAAAAACATAATCATAACAGTAGCATAATTGTGCAAACACACAAGAACAGAAAGTAAAAAGCAAAAATGAATTTTATTCATTGGGTTGCCTCCCAACAAGTGCTATAGTTTTACGCCCTTAGCTAGGCGTAAGGCAAGGATCTCAGTTTTGTCATCTTTGGTTTGAGATCCATAAGACGCTCTCATGATTGATTCATAGGGTGGCTTAATTCTTGTTCTAGGGAAGTGTTCCATACCTTTCCTCGAAGGAAAATTGAACTTAATATTGCCTTCTTTCATACCAATCACGGCACCAATAGTGCATAAAAACGGTCTACCAAGAATAATTGGACAAGAAAAATTATAATCAATATCAAGAACAATAAAATCTATGGGCACATAATTTCTATTTGCAAGAATAAGAACATCATTAATTCTTCCCATAGGCTTTTTAATGGTAGAATCCGCCAAGTGCAAATTCAAGGAACATTCTTCAAGATTGGTAAGACCAAGCACATCAAATAAAGATTTCGGAATTGTGGAAACGCTAGCACCCAAGTCACACAAAGCAAAACACTCGTAATTTTTAATCTTAACTTTGATAGTAGTTCCCATTCATCATGAAATTTTCTAGGAATTGAAACTTCCAATTCCAGTTTTTCTTCCAAAGCTTTCATAATAGCATCAACAATATGTTTAGTAAAAGCTTTATTTTGTTCATATGCATGGGGTGAATTTTGCATGGATTGCAACAAAAAATACAATCAATCAAAGAGCAACTATCATAGTTAAATTCTTTGTAATCCAAAAGAGTGGGCACATCACTAGTTAAAGTTTTGACCTCTCCAAACCCACTTTCATCAATTTTCTCTACAAGATTTTCACCCTCTGAAATATTGGGACGCCTTCTACCTAAAGTTGACTCTTCTCCAGTCCCTTTTTCATCAATATTAACTTTACTAAACAAGGAATCAATAGAAGACACCAATCATTTTAAGATCTTCATCATTTACGCTAGAATAATCACTAGAAAAAGTTTTCTCTAAAAATTCTCTTTTAGCTCTAAGCATAGCAGTTCTTTTCTGACTTTCATCCATAGGAAAATAAAGAGCTTTAATTGATTCATCAACTTTAGGCACAAAAATTTTCAACTTGAGATTTTCCACATCATGAGCAATTCTATCAACACTTCTAAACAAATCATCAATCTTATTCAACTTTTCTTCTATGGAAGTGTTGAAAACTTTTGCGTGTTGATAAATTCTTTAATATTATTCTCAAGATCAGATATATTCATATTATTATTGTAAGATCGATTTCCAGAGGAATTACCATAATTATTAGAGGAATTACTAGGAAAAGGCCTAGGATTAAAATTACCTCTATAAGCATTGTTATTGAAATTATTGCGAGAGATAAAATTCACATCAATGGCATCACTATTTTGCTCAATCAAAGTAGACAAAGGCGTATCATTAAAATCAATAGAGCACTTTTACTAGCAACCAATTTCATAAAATCATCAACTTTATCACTCAAAGAAGAAATTTCTTCAACCGAATTAACCTTTTTACTAGTAGGCGCCCTTTCAGTATGCCATTGTGAATAATTTGCCATAATATTATCAAGCTATTTGGTGGCTTCACCCAAAGTAATTTCCATAAAAGTACCACCCGCGGCGGAATCTAAAAGATTACGAGAAACAAAATTCAACCCCGCATAAAAAATTTGTATGATCATCCAAAGATTTAACCCATGAGTTGGGCAATTCCTTAGCATTATTTTCATCCTTTCCCAAGATTGTGCAACATGCTCATGTTCAAGTTGCTTGAAATTCATGATCTGGGTTCTAAGGGAAATAATTTTTGCGGGCGGAAAATACTTACTGATAAAAGCATCTTTGCACTTATTCCAAGAATCGATACTATTACGAGGCAAAGAAGAGAACCAAATTTTTGCAGAATCACACAAAGAAAACGGAAATAATTTCATCTTGACCACATCATTGTCCACATCTTTTTTCTTTTGCATATCGCATAATTCCACGAAGGTATTAAGTGGGACGCGGCATCCTCATTAGGAGTACCGGAAAATTGGTCTTTCATAACAAGATTCAGCAAAGCAGTATTAATATCACAAGACTCCGCACTAGTGGCGGGAGGAGCAAGCGGAGTGCCAATAAAATCATTGTTGTTGGTACTTGAGAAATCACATAATTTGGTGTTCTCTTGAGTCATGATGACCACACAACAAGATTGCACTCAGAAAAAGATCCGGCAAGAAAATGGCGAATGGAAAAAGAGAGGCGAATAAAACGGCAAATTTTTGTGAAGTGGGGGAGAGGAAAACGAGAGGCAAATGGTAAATGATGTAAATTGCGAGGAGATGAGATTTGTGATTAGGAACTTGGTTATGTTGAAGATCCTTCCCGGCAACGACGCCAGAAATTGGCACGTGGCCGGGAGACTATCTTGACTTGATCCTCCCCGACAACGGTGCCAGAAATTCCTTTTGATGTTGCTTGAAGCTACGTCGGTATTTCCCCAAAGAGGAAGGGATGATGCAGCACAGCGGCGGTAGGTATTTCCCTCAGATATGAAACCAAGGTTACCGAACCAGTAGGAGAACCAAGCAACACAATGTAAACAACGCCTACACACAAAGAACAAATCTCTCGCAACCCGACGTGTTAAAAGGGTTGTCAATCCCTTTCGGGGTACGGCGCCTCAAGATAGGCAAACGGACGTGAGGAAAATTTAGTAGATTGATAGATCGAACGCCAAACAAAATAAATAAGAATAAATTGCAGCAAGGTATGTTTGTAATTTTTGTTTAGTAGATATGAAAATAAATGCGAGGAAAAAGTAGATCGCAAAGGCAAATATATGAGAAAGAAGACCCGGGGGCCGTAGGTTTCACTAGTGGCTTCTCTCGAGAAAGATAGCAAACTGTGGGTAAACAAATTACTGTTGGGCAATTGATAGAACTTCAAATAATTATGACGATATCCAGGCAATGATCATTACACAGGCATCATGTCCAAGATTAGTAGACCGACTCCTGTCTGCATCTACTGCTGTTACTCCACACATCGACCGCTATCCAGCATGCATCTAGTGTATTAAGTTCATGGAAAAACGGAGTAATGCAATAAGAACGATGACATGATGTAGACAAGATCCGTTTATCTATTGCGTAGATATAGATCCCATCTTTTTATCCTTAGTAGCAACGATGCATACGTGTCGTTCCCTTTCTGTCACTGGGATCGAGCACCGCAAGATCGAACCCACTACCGGGCACCTCTTCCCATTGCAAGATAAATAGATCAAGTTGGCGAAACAAAATCCAAATATCGGAGAAGAAATACGAGGCTATAAGCAATCATGCATATAAGAGATCAAAGAAACTCAAATAACTTTCATGGATATAAAAAGATATAACTGATCATAAACTTGAAGTTCATCCGATCCCAACAAACACACCGCAAAAAGAGTTACATCATATGGATCTCCAAGAGACCATTGTATTGAGAATTCAGCAAGAGAGAGGAAGCCATCTAGCTACTATCTACGGATTCGAAGGTCTACAAAGAAATACTCACGCGTCATCGGAGAGGCACCAATGGAAGTGGTGAACCCCTCCGTGATGGTGTCTAGATTGGATCTGATGGTTCTGGACTCTGCGGCGGCTGGACGAATATTTCGTCGACTCCCCTAGGGTTTCTGGAATATTGGGGTATTTATAGAGCAAAGAGGCGGCCCGGGGGGCACCCGAGGTGGGCACAACCCACCAGGGCGCGGCTGGGCCTCCTGGCGCGCCCTGGTGGGTTGTCCCCTCCTCGGGACTCCCCCCAGGTGCAATCAGGTCCCAATATCTTCCTTATTGTCCATAAAAAATCTTCGTAAAGTTTCGTGGCATTTGGACTCCGTTTGATATTTATTTCCTGCGATGTAAAAAAACATGGAAAAAATAGCAACTGGCACTTGGCACTATGTCAATAGGTTAGTACCAAAAAATGATATAAAATGATTATTAAACATCCAAGATTGATAATAAAACAGCATGGAACAATCAAAAATTATAGATACGTTGGAGACGTATCATATATCTACTGTATTCCAACTTTACCATGGCTTATACCCCAAGATACAATCCATAGATTCATCATAATAAGCACACAACACAACAACACAGAATCTGTCAAAATTATAGTCATACCTCTGCAACTCTAAAAATTCTGAAAAATTAGGACAACATGAGCAATTCGTTTATTAATAATGTGAAAAAATCAGAAGTTTTTCAAGCTCCATCAGTCACAGAGAATTCTGCTACTAGACGTGAAAGTTTCTGTTTCAGCACAGAATCAAATCAACTATCTTCCACATCACCCCAAATGTCTTACTTGGCACAAACACTAAATTAAAACACAAATACACATCCAAAACAAAGGCGTAAATGTGTAATTATTGGAATACAGAAAAAGTTCAAGAAAAAATAAGATAAATATTGGGTTGCCTCCCAACTAGCGCTATTGTTTTACGCTCCTAGCTAGGCATAGGCATATTGCATAGTTTCAAGTGTTGTCATCTTTGGTTTTATTTTCAATAGATGTTTTTTTAACGAAAGTTTTTTCAAATGTAACATGAAACACATCATCCATAGAAACTTTAGCATTAGCAAGTTGCCCGTCTACAAATCCCCCTCAATTTGTGGCTACAATCCAAGAATATTGTTCATTAACATTATTCAAAACTTGTTGGATTATACTCAAAGGAGGGACTTTCTTTTAAGGTTCTTATAAAAAATGTGATCATTGTGAAGCAAATACCTCAATAAGTAGTCACTATTATAAAGGATCTCATCTATTACCGTTTTTCACGGTTCAAACCATAAAAATCAAGGATCTCCCTAGCTTCCCGTACTATGTGATCGGATTCATTCACAAGGACAAGGGTAGGTATCTTTTTAGCTCTAGGATCTTTTATAACAGGCAACTCATAATACAATCTTTGCAAGGTAGGATGAGTGTGAATAAATTTTCCTCAAGTTTAAGAACAATGGAGGAAATAGCTTCTGCATAAGTTTTAGTTCTTTTCAGTATAGGAACGCCATCACAAGTCAAAGTTTCAATGCAATTAAAGGATTCTTGGATGACACTTTTTCCCTATAACATTTCCTTGCCCTAAGACGAAAGTTTTAGCATCAAGATTAGTAGAACTTCCAATCTTAGGAGTTCTGCCATTATCCTTTCTTCCATACCAAAATCACTCATGATGATAGTTTCAAAACAAGCAAAAAAAAAGCAAGCGAGAAAAAGGCAAAGGGAAGAAGGCAAATAAATAGGCAAGTATTTTTGTATTTTTTCTGAAAAAGTTTTAGAAGTGGGGGAGACGAAAACGAGAGGCAAATGATAAATAATGTAATTGCGAGGAGATGAAAGTGTGTGCGTAAATACTTGATAGATGTTGATGATGTCTCCCCAGTAACGCCAGAAATTCTTCCTGCTACTTGTGATCTGCGTTGGTATTTCCCCGAAAAGGAGAGAATGATGCAGTACAGTAGAGAAAAGTATTTCCCTCGGTTATGAAACCAAGGTTATCAATCTACTAGGAGAACCAAGCAACACTATGTAAACAGCACCTACACACAAACAACAAATCATCGTAACCCAACGCAATAAGGGGTTGCCAATCCCTCGAAGGTTACGTGCAAGATTAAACTGTATGGTATTTGATAAAAAGATAGATTGCCAGATGCAAATGAAATTAAAGTAAATATATTTTAGCAAGGTATTTTTGTATTTTTGGTTTAATAGATCTGAAAATAATATGATAGAAATAGACCCGGGGGGGCATAGTTTTCACTAGAGGCTTCTCTCTTGAAGATAGCATACGACGGGTAAACAAATTATTGTTGGGCAATTGATAGAAAAGCAAATAATTATGAAAATATCCAAGGCATTGATCATGTATATAGACATCATGTCCAAGATTAGTAGACCGACTCCTGCCTGCATCTACTACTATTACTAGACACATCGACCGCTATCCAGCATGCATCTAGTGTATTAAGTTCACAAAAAATGGAGTAATGCTTTAAGCAAGATGACATGATGTAGACAAGATAAACTCACGTATGAATAAACCCCATCGTGTTACCCTTAATAGCAATGATACATGTGTGCCATGTCTCCTTTTGTCACTGAGATTGAGCACTGCAAGATCGAACCCATTACAAAGCACCTCTTCCCATGGCAAGAAAAATCAATCTAGTTGGTCAAACTAAACCAACTGGTTGGAGAAGAAATACGAGGCTATAACAAATCATGCATAAAAGAGTTCAGAGGAAACTCAAATAATATTCATGGACAGATGTAATTATAAACTCACAATTCATTGGATCCCAGCAAACACACCACAAAAAGTCATTACATCGAATAGATCTCCTAGAGCATTAAGGAGAACATTGTATTGAAGATCAAAGAGAGAGAAGAAGCCATCTAGCTACTAGCTATGGACCCGTAGGTCTGTGGTAAACTAGTCACACATCATCGGAGAGGCAACAAGGTTGATGTAGAGCCCCTCGGTGATCGATTCCTCCTCCAGCAGAGTGCCGAAAAAGGCCTCTAGATTGGATCTCGTGGTTCTGGAACTTGCGGCGGCGTAAAAAGTATTTTGTATGCTCCTCTAGGGTTTTGGGGATTTTAGAGTATTTATAGAGTCGGAGGGAGGTCAAGGCGGTGCTTGTGGGCCCCACTACCCACCAGGGCGCGCCAGGGGCCTCTGGCGCACCCTGGTGCTGAGTGGGACCCGCGTTCATCTTCTGGTTCCCTCCATAGCTTCCAGGGTCTCTTATCTTTAGAAAAAAAATCTTCAAAAAGTTTCGTGGCATTTGGACTTTGTTTGATATGGATATTCTGCAAAGTAAAAAATAAGCCGAAAACAGCAACTGGCACTGGGCACTAAGTTAGTAGGTTAGTCCCAAAAATCATATAAAATTCCTGGTAAATGTATATAAAACATCGAAGATTGATAATATACCATCATGAAACAATTAAAAATTATAGATACGTTGGAGAGGTATCAGCCTCACGTCGCCGTAGCCATGCACACGAGGACTGTTGCTGCCGTCTAACCGTCTTCCACTCCCCTCCTCTCCCCGTTTTGTTAAATCCATGACGCGTGAGTATTAATCTTCACATATGACACTCCAATCTAGCTCAATGTAATTAGTATTGCCCTTCATGTCACGTTGCCTATGTTTGTTTATATATGCATGCCCCTGTTGCTGTCATGAGTTGATATTTATTTTTCTACATCTTTATTCATGAGCTTATTTGGTGGAATTTACTCTTGAACATAATTTCATTTTTTCAAGGGAAAGAATAATTAAGCTTTTGGAGGCAATTTCATATATGGATTCAATATTGAGGATATCGCTTATCGTCAGTGTCTCTGTCAGCTAGGGATTAGATATTAATCGGAAATTGGATGATTAATCGATTTTATCGGTCGACTATTAATCGACCATTTTTTGCAAATCCCAGGTTTCCAAGACAAAAATATGATATATTCAACACCAAAAATATATTATACATAAGTGTTACCTTGATTCCTAGCCATTGAATACTCGCACAATGACAAACAAAATAGGACAATAGTACACATTGCATAACAAGGTCCACAAAAACACAAATATACATATTGCTAGGAATAGGCCCGATTTATCGGTAGATTCCTGATAAATCGCTTGTCAAAGCGATAAATCGGCCCAAAAGATAAACAAAGAAGATAAGACATAATCTTATCGGTCACCCCCTGAGTAGTGATAAATCGGACCATAAATAGCTGAATCGGAGGATTTTTTGAACAGTGTCAGGATTAGTGCATAAGTTATTCCTGTTCTTGAGTTCTTTCAATTAAAAAATCACAAGATATAGAAATAATTGTTTCAAGTTTTAATTTTGTCGTACTGGAATTCTAAACATGCTAAGGTTGTTAGCTCGTTGCTTGGTGGATTTGATTTTTGGGAATCTTCTCACTTACTACATTTGAGTGCTTTTGTTCTCGAGTTCTTCTGGTGGGGGGAATCAGAAGTGCAATGTGATAGATCTCAATCAATCCAGCCTACGGGAAAATAGAGCAAGTAGTATATCTCTACCCATACGAGTTGAATATGAATGACCCAGACAGCGGTGTACCAATCTGTTGGAGCCTCTTCAGTGTCCAGAATTTTGGTGACCTGCGCGGTTCACCCATTTTTTTTGTTATCCCTACTTTGTATAATTTTGTCTTGTTGTAGTTTAGGCACCAGTTCGTGTCAAAGATGATTTTAACCAGGTGGAGAGTAATGGAGAAGGATGCATGTATTCAAATTTACTGTGTGATACGTGTTCTGTATATGCAGAAGATATGCCCAGAGTGCAATGCTTCGCGTGCTATTCTCTTTGAATTTTTTTCCTTAGGTGAATCCATATTGTACCTCTACCTAGGCTGCAATTCTTTTTGTCTTTGCTCTCCCTGTATTTTTTCATGTTCATATGTTTATCTCCAGGTGAGTTTATATGTTTATATGCTTATCTCCTTTTCTGCATATATTTGCAGGTGGTGCTACTGTTTGCCTGCAACAACAACAATAACCTAGGTTATTACTCCAGCCTACATGCAAACAAGCAGACAACAACGCCAAGAACCTAGGTTATGCTCCAGCCTACATGCAAGCAGGCATGACTCCGACGCATGGCCTGATTAGCGGTTAAGCACATGTATGATCCATAACTCATACACATATATACTTGTCAATTATATGTGTATCGACAAATTGTGATTATTTGGTTAATATATGGATAGCTTCTTAATTGGTGCATTGGAGGAATTTAATTTAAAAACAAGAACAAACCTCATCTCCGATTTACAAAGGCTCGGTAGGTCATACACATAGAGATAAAACACCTAGACAAACGCACCTTTTTCTAAAGCTAAACAAAACGCTACTTGACACATTATTAGGAAAAAAACTTAACATGGACGTCGCCGTCAACGTTTACAGCTTGTCCACCACATGCCCTCAACGCCGGTCACCGGACGGCCAGGGGGCTCACCCGCAGCCATCGACCATCCTAAACATTCGAAAGCGACCGCCATGGAGGAATGAAATGACCGACGACAATATCTTCACCGTGACGAACCGAGCATAATGAGCTCGGGACATGGTTGCCACATGCGAAGCGAGGATAACAAACTTGACACATGGTCGTTGCGGGCAGGGCAATGATAACAAAGCTTGGGCCATGGTCACCACGGGCAAAAAGATGGTAATGAGCTTCGGACATTGTCGCCACGAGTAAGGCAACGATCACAAGCTTGGTGCCTGGTCACAACCTCCCATTGCAAACACTTGAATGGCTTGTGCAATCGATTTCAACAAAGTTTCTTTGCCAGCAATGGACAAGTTCTTTTCCTTCCAACCATTAATTCTCGGCATAATTCATTCAACAAGATGTTTAAAACAGTCACTTCTATCAATACCAACAAGTGCCGGGAGTCCCAAGTATCTGTCCGACAGTGCTTCATTATCTATATTCAGATGCAAACATATATCTGCTCTCATATCCACTTCAGTATTTGGGCTAAAGAAAATACTACATTTTGCAAAACTCACCAATTGTCCTGAATTTGCACAATAGGAATCAAGCACCTGCTATAAGGAAGTTGCATTACTCATATCTGCCTTCATGAGAATAAGGGAGTCATCAGCAAATAAAAGGTGTGAAACTGATGATGCATTTCTGCACACCCTGATCCCTTCGATGCCACCAACTTCTTCTTCAAACAACAGTAAGCTAGATAAAGCCTCAGAACATAGCAAAAACAGGTATGGTGATAGAGGATCACCCTGTCGAAGACCTCTTGTGGGAATGAACTGTTCTGTTTCCTGAGAATTATATCTAACATTATATTTCACAAAAGAAACACAATTCATAATCAGATTGGCCCATTGCTCATTAAACCCCCTATGTGTTGGCGGCCTGAACTCCCATAAAGCCTTCCTTTCTGTCCGCCTCCGATTTGTGAGAAAACGAACTTCCAAACCGTTATCATGTTAGATCGCAAATTGCGTACAAACAACTTGGTTAGACGGGGCGTGCTTTTAGGGTTGGAGATGCCTTTAATTATTGCCAGAGTGTGGGTTGCCTAGTGCCTTGTCTATCTCGCCATAGTTCAGCTTTCGGACTACCCGAGCATTTCTATCGGGACAAGAAAAATAGTATGAGACGAGGGTGGCAGGCACGTGAGAGCACGAGGTCACGAGGCCCGGTTCTGTGCCCCATACTACTAGAAAAGTCGTCGACCCGCTCAAGACGAATCTAACCTCCTTGAGAGAGCTGGGCATCACTGTGGGCCTGGCTACGCCCACTTTTAAACCTTGAATTTGTAGAGCTTGTCGAAGATGAACCCTCACCTTCAAATCCCTGAAGTCTATACCTTGTACTTTGTAATCCCAGTCGTTTCTAACCTTGACACTCTTTTGGGAGGGGATTTGATGATGTGGCAGCGAGACGCTGGGATTGCTGACTTGCTTGCATTGCATACTCCGCATGCATGCATGGTTTTGTATTTGCATGGATTAATGGATGCTAGGCGAGCTGTACTACTACAACTAAAAGAGTTGATCTCTGTAGCGGGGCGCCACCAACGTCGGCTGCAAGGCCAACTCAGAGTCATTGCACAGGCAGCCCAGTTTGTCCCACGATTTGCCTAGGTACCGGAACATGGGTTCTCTGGTTGAGAAAAAGGGTACAACCGACGATAGGGGTTGGGGCGAAAGCAGCACAAACACGCCCAAAAGAAAGGGAAGAGAAAAAAGAAAAGAAACAAATGCCGATAACGGCGGATCGACAAAACGACGAAGCCTCGTGACCGCTGCGTCCATCGGAGATCGCCCATCAAGCTCCGAGACTTCGAAGTGCCGATACCCAACAACACCTTCAAGAAGGGACGCGACGATGACGAAGCTGCTGCCAAGGGTTTCCCCCGGTACACGGCGAGGAGAGAGGAAGGGTAGCCCCGACGCCCTCCAGGAAGGTCCGGCGGCACCCTCAGGCGCCACCGCGTCAGTGTCGGCCAAGCCAACAGAGATTTCTCCCGATCACAGCCTCTACCTCAGGCACTCCGGAGCTCGCCACCAGACCGACCACCACCCTGCGCCAACATGGACATGAAGCTTCCCACGCTGTCTCACCACGGCACCGTGAAGATGGTCTGCACAACGGAGAAGAGGAGTCGGGACTAGGGCAACAGCACCGTCGGCATACGGGAGGGCCCCACCTCCACCGTCCACGACGGTAGCCGACCGGACGCCATGGCAGGAGCCTACCGGGCCCGTGGCCCCACAGGCCCGGCCGGGCCCTCAAGGGCCCGGACAGCTCCCGCCTCCGCACAGCAGCTGGTACGCCGTCAGCGTCGCTGTCCCAGTCCAAGCCGCTCCCCTGCCTCCCCATACAGAGAGCGTCGCGGTCGCGCCGGAGCCGACCCGCAAGGACCCAGAAGGGACCCTACGGGCCCAGATCTGGGCCGGGGACGCGCCCCCGGCCGGCCAGCACCACCGGACCACCCAGCCGCCAAGAGGCGGCACCACCATGGCGAGCACAGCCGACCTCCACACCAGGACGCCGGACCGCCACCGGCTGAGACGCACCGCCGGCGGCCATCACCGCCCGAGCAGGGGAGGACCGCGAGCGGGGGGAAACCCTAGGGAGCCTCCACATGGGTTCTCTGGTTGAACGGGAGTTCTCGGACGGCGTGCGCGGCTAGGCGAGGAGTTCATGGACTCCAGACCAACCAGCACGCTCTCGCCTCCTAGGCCGTTGCGTTCAAGGCCAGTGTCCTGCACACGGGCGCAACACTGCATCCAAGGCCGACGCCCTGCCTGCTCGCTGTCGAGTACGCCGTCGTGCACCCGCGCTCACTCGCTCGCTCCTGCCTAAAGCCGTTAGTACGCCGTCGTACATCCTCGCTCCTCCTGTCTACAGCCGTTAAGTACGCCGTCTTGCAATTGCTCCTTGAGTGGCGGAGCCAGGTTTACAAAAGTGGGTATACATAATTCAAGCTCAGTGTTTAGACATACGATGTTTTTTTTTGAAAAAGGTAAGACTTTATTTCTTAAATGATGGATAGGTCTTTTACAAAAAGGTGAGAAATAAAATCGGGAATAGAGGCTTCCCAAAATTCAGAGCTCAATGTACGAAGTTAGTTGGGATGGTTAACAGGTGCAGAGCTCGATCTTGCTCGCTGGTCCGTATCCTGTTCTTTCCATTTTCATTTTGCTATTTATTTCTCCTGCCGAGAAGTGGCCGCATACTGTATTTCTCCCGCTGACAAGTAGGCCACACACACATATATTTTGCTTAATCCGCCAATCCCGGCCCTTTTCCTGTTTGGATAGGTTAAAAACGACCGGGATTACGAAATATAGGATACAGACTTCAGGGATTTTAAGGTGAGGGTTCATTTCGGACGAGCTCTACACACTCAAGGTTTAAATCAGACTTCACTCTTCTCACAGCGCACCAAGGCATGCCTGCACACCTCTCCAACGCGTGGCTCGGTGCATGTTTGGCGCACGCCCATACGCATACATTTTGGCCATCGTCTCTCAAACCCGTGACACAAATTTGTATTCTTAACACGAACAAATCTCCTCTTCGATTTATAAAGGGTTAGAAGGCCCACGTATTTTCAACAGGCTCATGAAAAACCAAGCCTTCATAGAGAAGACATGGACCCGCCACCCGTTGCCAAATGCAGCTCGACACGTTAGCAAACGTAACATGAGCGACCATGTCAACATTAGCCGTGTATCCGCCATGTATCCTCAACGCCGGCCATCAAACCCTCGGGGGCTGGCCATCCACAGCTACCAGCCACCATGACCATCTATAAGCGGTCCGAGACCATCGGTAGATGATCGACGACTATATCCTAACAAACATCAGCAAACGGAGGACAACAAGCCTTGAACATGGTCATCACGAGCGAAGTGATGATTATGAGCTTGGGTCATTGTCGTCGCGGCCAAATCGATGGTAACGAGCTTGGGACATGGTTGCCGTAGACAGGGCAATGATAAGAAGCTTGGGGCATGGTCGCCACATACAAATAGATGATAACAAGCTGAGGACATAGGTGGAGATGACTACGACGAAGATGCCTTGAGGAATGGACTGAAGAGCATCCCATGGAGCCTTGAGCATCTTATATTGTCGAGCATGGCTTGACGGCCCGATCCCGAAGCTTGCCAGGAGGCCATGCTCGTGGCAATTTTTGGTCTGAACACCTACATTTTTTTAATATATGCACAATGCTGACATTATCTCCTAAATAATTTTTTAAGCTGCCATTTGTTTGTATTTTTCGAACCATGATAGGTCGGGCTCATGTTGAGGTTGTCGAGTTAGGCATTTTAAGGTCTTGTCGGAGAGTCAAAACACAAGTCGCGAAGTGACGGATCGATGCATGCTATAAGTAATACTATCAACATGATGCATTTTGTTCATCCAAAAACTACGCATGACACTATTGTGAAGTAAACGACTGTAACTTATTCAAAGTAGAAAATAAACCATGACAAGATTTTCTCACCATTACAAGGTCACATAGCTTGTTTGGTCCTTCATGCCCGTCGTGTGGCGAGCATGATGGATGACTTACGAGCGACCAAAAGCATGACCCGAACGACCAACCATGCTGAAAACAGGACCAAGGACGCCAACATCAAACTCATGCGAAAATTTTAAAACAGTCAAAAAGCAATATTTTAAAATATTTATTTTTAGATTTTGAGAAAGCACATTGCCTGGCCAGTGAAACCCAGATCATCCAATGAAAGCCAGGCTCGGTAGACCACTATTTCAACGGGCTCATAACAAACCAGGTCATACACATAATAGAGATAAAACACATCACAAAAAAATACACATAAAACACGTGGACTTTTTTGCGGTGGATAAAACACGTAGACAAATGCTACCATTTTCTAAAACTAAACAAAATGCTACTCGACATATTATTAGGAAAACAATGTAAGATGGACGTCGCCGTCAACGTTAGCCGCTTGTCCGCCACGTGCCCTCAACACCGGTCACCAGACGGCCAGGGGGCTCACCCGCAGCCATCGACCATCCTAAACATTCGAAAGCGGCCGCCACGTGCCCTCAACATAAGAAGAATGGCAGAAGAGTAAAAACAAAAAGGCAGGAACAACAAAAAGGACACAAAGCCGGGTTATAAATTGCTCATCATATCATGCAGGTAAAATGCACTCTCCGTTCAAAAACTGGCTTAAGTTAGACCAAATGGCCCCTTCGGAATGCGATGATTTTTTCGACCACCTCCAAATCACCTCAGTTTTGGCACACATGATCTCTTGCACAAACAAAGCTAGTTTCCAAGGTTTTATATTTTTTAAATTTTTAATTAATTTATAATGCCCTCTAGACTGACTGGTCAAAATATCGGTCTATACCTCAAGGGGGCATTGTAAAATATATATTTTCAAATTTTTTCTTTCATAGCCATGTTTGGCACATGTGGGTCACCAAGTACAAGAAAATTTGAGTGATTTGGAGGTGGTGGAAAATATGGTTTCCAAGCTTGCACACATGATTTGGAGGTGGTCGAAAAAATCATCGCATTCCGGAGGGGCCATTTGGTCTAACTTAAGCCAGTTTTTGAACGGAGAGTGCATTTTACCTGCATGATATGATGAGCAATTTATAACCCGGCTTTGTGTCCTTTTTGTTGTTCCTGCCTTTTTGTTTTTACTCTTCTGCCATTCTTCTTATAGTAGAGCCTTGCGGATTTTTCAGTTTTTTTGGATGCTATATCAGTTATTTTTGCAAGTTCTATGTGTTGCTTAGATGCCACTGCTGTGTTGTGTATATATTTAACCCACTGCTTTGTTGCATAGATGTTGTAAAGCTAAAGCCCTCCGTTTTAATATGATCTTTTTGGATGTTCTGGAACATCAACAAAAAATGCTTCTGATGTATGAGTTCACTTTGATAGATCTTTGCTTATTGATTCACATTTGATTTGACTGAAGAAATGTATGGATTCACATTTGATTTGACTGAAGGGTGAGTTGATGTTTCTCTATAGATTTGTGTGCTGGAACATAAACAAAAAATGCTTCTGATGTATGGGTTAACTTTGTTAGATATTTGCTTACTGATGCACATTTGATTTGAAGGATTCACATTTGATTTTATTGAAGGGTGAGTTGATGTTTCTCTATCGATTTGTGTGTTGGAACATCAACAAGAAATGCTTCTGATGGTATGGGTTCACTTTGTTAGATCTTTGCTTACTGATTCACATTTGATTTGACTGAAGAAATGTATGGATTCACATTTGATTTGACTGAAATGCTGCCACTGTGAAATCTTGTTGGTCGACTACAAGGTAGCACCGATGGTGATGACTAAGAGAGAAAATTGCACTAGCCTTATTGCTGCATTCCAGCAGTCCATTCCGCAAAACCAAGTAAAAGACCTCAAGAGATCCAATGTGACACAAGATGACATTTTAACAGGGCAAAGGCAGATGCTTCATGTTGCCAACTAGTGGGATCTACTCCCTCTGTTCCTAACTATAAGTATTTGTAGAGATTTTATTATAGATTACATACGAAGCAAAATGAGTGAATCTACACTATAGTATTTGTAGAGATTTTACTATAGACTACATACAGAGCAAAACGAGTGAATCTACACTGTAACATACATCCGTAGTGAAATCTCTACAAAGACTTATATTTGGAAAGGAAGGGAGTAGCAGGCTGTGGAACAAAGGCTGTGGAACAAGCAGGCACACATTCCCTTGACTCTTGCGACTCTCGTACTATCTGTACAAATACCCACCAGCGAATGGAATGACTGATTAACCAAATCCAAACCCTTCATTTGCCTCATGAATAGCCAATCTCTCCTGCAGCTGGTCTGTGGTGCAGAAGCAGAATAGCAAATCAGTATATACCTAAATGAAACAATCATGGACTAGTGAAGATTGGCTACCAAGTGAAACAATCATGGACTAGTGAAGAATAGCAAATCAATATATACCTAAATGAAACAATCATGGACTAGTGTAGATTGGCTACCAAGTATGAGCTGAGGGCAGATGGTTGGTGCTGCCTTGTGTATCTGGAACCTTTGTGGCCCAGATATTTCCTTGGAGCGCCCTGAAACCCTCTAGAGGTACCTGCAGTTCAGTTCAAAGGATAAAACACCACATATAACATGCACTAAGAGCATCAACGCATTGAATAACTGGAGAAGCATTGCTGTAGTCTGTATTCGCCTTTAGGTCGTCCACTAAAGGCAGATGTACAAAATAAGTACTAGAGCAGATGCAAGATCTAAACGGATCATTATAGAACTGAATTAACTCTTTCAACTCGCAGTCAATATCTAAATAAGTAGAGTAGATGCAAGATCTAAACGGATCATTATAGAACTGAATTAACTCTTTCAACTCGCAGTCAATATCTAAATAAGTAGAGCAGATGCAAGATCTAAACGGATCATTATAGAACTGAATTAACTCTTTCAACTCACAGTCAATATCTGGGAGTCCACTGATTAGCAGTTCAAACTCTTTGGCGTTAAAAATGGATATTAGCTCGCGAGGAATGAGCTCATTAAATCCTTCCATGAAAGCATTAATGTGAGGCCTAATTGCAGTGGTTAAACGATGCTCTGCTACCCTATCCACATATTCATGCTTGTTCTCCTCAGTGACCCTAATGTTACGCCCTCCAGGAATCAACTCACAATCAGTTCACTGCATAGAGTTGGTACTTACAGTCACCCACATTAACCAGTAACCACACGGAGAGGAATGAGACAGAGAGAAAGGGGGGGAGAGGGTGTACCTCAGCTTTCTCATACAATATCAGCTTCTCTTCATCTGCATCCATGCTAAATGTGAGGTCCAGGACATCACTTAAGTCATTCTGCACAAAAGAAAAGCACATCTGGACTGTCAACGGTCGACATAAACATAAACGTACACACAAATATACATACCTCAAGCATCCACTTAACTTAAGGTTTCTGTAGTAAGCAGGATCAATGGCTTCAATATCATGGTAAGTAACCTTGGCACCAAGTATGTGCTTGTAGAAAGATCTAGTGAAATGGACATCCAAAAGTTGGGCATCAAAGAGAGCTTTTCGAACCCGTGGAGAGAAAATTGTTAGTAGTAGTGGTGGTAGCTGGTAGTTATTATAATATCAATAATCCTTAACCACAACGCATCCAATGTTGTGTTAATATCAGAAATCTGGGACGGTGCATCTGAATGGTCCTTCTCTGCAAGAAGCTCTGGATCTTTTCTCTCTTGCAGAGATGTGACAAGAGAACTCAAGGCCTGCACAACTCTTAGAACTGCCATGCCGTTGGCTGATGATGTGCTCAGAATTCCCTTTTCAGAATCTTCATACAAGTGAAGCTCATTCATGGCACAAACAGTCAAATTTTGCATCGAACGTGAAAGCTCATTTATGAAATGGCAACAGATGAAAGGAGCCAAAGCTACAATATTTTTCAGAACTTCTGCTACAAGGAGATATGCATTGTCTGATAACCTGGAAACAAATAAGGACCAGCCTCGCTTATGTTAGTTGGTCATAAGAATATGAGGCAAGGATAACTGATACAAGAACATCTAACAAAAAAGCTATCTATTTTTTTTTAAACTGAGCAAAACAATAGTGTGCATGATTATGGCAATGCCGGCAGGCCAATAGGGAAAACGAATAGTATAAATTACTGAAGAAGTTAGAAGTTCATACCATGGCCGTCATGCGCAAGCAATGAACACAGCAACCGAAGCTCGGCTTGCGGAAGACTATGCAAAACAGCATGCAAGTCACTTATATTATCTGCAGATGATTTACCACTATCCTCAGCATTGGGCTTCGCTCCAAATGATCCAGCAACACTGGCATCCTCTTGGGCATCTTGTGTTGCATTCTCATGTCCAGACAGTCTCTCAGATGAACTTTCCAACTTAGCTTGATTTACTTCATTCTCAGCATTAAGCATAACAACTTCCAGAAGATTGAGTAACTACAAATAATCAAATGATTAAGAAAAACTCAACTGAGAAAAATATCTATATCGAAAATGGTGAAAACATATTGTGAACCTGTTCAAGATGAGCTGCACTTATCATATAAATAGGCTGATTTAATAGAGTTAAAAGTAGAACGAGTGCAAAATCAGAACAGCAGTGAAAAAATCGTAGTCATAGAGAACTCCTTGGATAAAATCAGAACCACTCAATTTTGTACGCCCAAATAGTTGTGGACCATTTAGGAACGGGGCTTTTGGAAGTAGCGAGTTGGGGTTGCAACCAAACTGCGGAATGCTAACCTGCTGATACATCGAACATGAAAGAAGGATCAAGAGATCAATCATGAAAGAAGTCCCGGTTGATATAAAATGTTGACAGACCCCCTGTTCCCAAGCATCAGTACTGGTCATTGGGTCTATCTTCACGGGCAGGAAAGTAGCATAAAGCTCCTAATATTGCACCGTGTAACCTTGACTCCTCACCTTTTTGCTAAGGGTACAATGACGAATGGTGTAGCCAACAAACCAATTTTCATGTGTATGAGCAGCTGTGAAAAATGCCTTTACTGACGAATTGTTTTCCTCTGATGTTCTCTTTTTTGCAGGTGGCCTGACCAATAGTATCCTATCTGGTCTACACTTCAAGAAGCAATACTGAAAGCTGGTCAGTACAGCAAGCTGAATTCTTGCCCCTGAACCACCATCTAATTGTTCAAGTCTGCATTCTTTAGCAAAACAGCCACTCCCCTTATGTTGCTCTTGGCTCAAAACTTGCTTGTGCATTGACATGCTCATTACTCTTGGATAGGGGTGACCACACAAGTAATGCTTGAACACCACATGTACGACTCGGCAATTATCTGAAAATGATGTACATGGTAGCTTCAGCTGGATGGTCTCCGGATTGAACTCGAACAGTGGCCATGGTCTTGGTACAAGGAGCTTGTTGAACTTGAGCAAGAAATTAATATGATGACTTCATAAAAGATACAACTGGCATGCTCGTGATGTGCTCAGGAGCAGCTAGCACCTGATGCTCAACAGATTCCAATGAACAAACGACAAGAACAGATATAGTCACCACTGAAGAAAAAATGGTAACATCATAGTAGTATTCATCAAGGAGTTCACACCTGGGTAGTTCTAACCACACTTATACTGCTCCATTATTGCTTGAAAATGATGACCACGATAATTTCAGGTGCACACTTAGGCGACATCTCAAGGATTTTATCAGGGCATTCAGAGCACCAGAAAAATGATTCATGCCATAAGTAATTTGCGACTGCGGACATGTATACTTCAATTACGCGCCTTCATGAAAGCAATCAAACGACACCCATGGGCATGGTTTGGACTTTGGACATACCAGAAATCAAATAAGCTGTTTGTATGGCAAATGTTCTTTGATCACCCAGATTCCGAGACTCCCGTTGTGTACCGTGGGAACAACTGAAGGGTTCGTCTACGAGAATCAGCTTGCAGCAGCAACTTTGTAGAGGATCATCATATCTGAAAAACAACGGAACTAGTGCAGAGCTGACATATGTGACTTCATGCGACTGACTGCAATTGAAAGGTTTAGGAAAGGCTGCATCTGAATGTACAAAAAGTTCCTCCGGTTTTGCCTGACTGAAACCTCCAGAAATATCAAATGCCCAGCACTGCATTGCGTTCTGCAAATGACTCTTGGTGCTCTGTACATGTGTGTTGCACGATCCGGGAATACCGGGACTGCCATTGTTCATCTTGCAGAGAATTGAGAGGTTCATCCATTGGACTCTACTTGAGCCACATTGACTGAAAGACCATTTTTGCTTGATAGTTCTGTGCTCAAAGTACCTGGGTTCTTCAGGCTCCGAAATAGACGCACAATGGAATTCTGAATCATCATAATCCTCGGTCCCTCCCTGCACAATCCCTCCAAAATGACGGCCATGGCTTCGGTCGTAGCACCAGCCATGAGAATGTCACAACTGGGTGGAGCATGAACATCACAGGGGTGGGTCGCGACTTGAGTATTGCATAGACCTCGCGGTGAGCGTTGGGGCAGCACTGTTTTTTTTGTTCGCTGACCACCCTTGCCGGGTGGTTGGGGCAGCACTGTCCCTGAAGACAATAGAGACGACGTTGTGAATCACTCGCTCGTAAGTGGGCTGCAAGCCGGCCTTGGGGTCGACATCGGTGGTGGTCACCATGGGGGAAACAACCTCCTCGGTGATCGAAGAGGTGGTGCTGGTGCCGACGGAGGGTGTTGCATGTACAGGCATGAGCTGCGCGACCTCCTGGTGGATGAGATCGACCACAGGCTCGAGGCAGACGGTTGTGGCGGTGTCGTGGACCTCGTCGACGCTGGCAATGGTGACGACCTGGGCCGTGCAATCCGTCGAACAGGTGACGGGCGCCAGCTCGATGCAGAGCAGGGGTGCATCATGGGCGACCGTGGGGCGGGGCCCTCCTGGGCTTGGGTCCATGTGGTTGTGGCAGCATTTGGGTCGCTGACACTGGCATTCTGATAAGATTCCTGGAGTGTGTTTTGGGCGCGGCCAGGAGCGCAAGCCGTGTGCGGCGGCGGGCCGAGCGCCGTGCAGCAGCCCCGGGCGCGGGCGCGAGCGTGAGGCCGGGTTGCAGTGCCTTGGCTTCTTGGACTTGACGACATCGACGCTGGATGCGGAGCTCCCTGCTGCTCATGGAAGGCAGGCGTGGCCGACTACTGCTGCTCCTTCCCTTGCATCAGTTTCTGACCCATGCAAATTACTGGGAGGATCGTTTACTTGAGCATCAACAGCAGGTGTGCTCTGCTCATCAGGATATTCAGCCATAGTCCTTCTCACAAGACAAGTGAATCACGCTGTGTATTGCCTTAGGCGATCAGGGTTACATATACAGGCGGAAGTCCCTACATGCAGGGCACTATCCAGAAGGTGGCGTTAGACTAGGAACACCCCTATAGACTAGGCCTACTGGTTACAACAAACAAACCAAGATATACATCACAGAGGGTACAGATATAACGTGACAGTTCAACACCCCCCGCAGTCCGAACGGTGCTAGGCAAGACGTTCAGACTGGATCGGAAGTCACGAAAAACTGAAGATGACAATCCCTTGGTGAAGACATCAACAAACTGAGATGTGGTCGGGACGTGCAGCACCTTGACCTCACCAAGAGCCACACGATCACATACAAAATGTAGGTCAATCTCCGCATGCTTGGTGCGCTGATGTTGGACGGGGTTAGAGGAGAGATACACAATACTCACATTGTCGCAGTACACGATCGTGGCTCGGCGAGGAGGGCGATGGAGCTCTACAAGGAGCTGGCGCAGCCAGCATGACTCAGCCACACAGTTAGCAACTGCACGGTACTCTGCCTCGGCACTGCAGTGGGATGTAACGTGGACAAGGTACCTGGATCGCCGGTGACGTGTGAGGCCGCGCCCGTGTCCATGATCCATTCGACACCGGACAGGAAGGCAGCGTCATAGCTAGGCGCGGCGTGGAACATGGCAGAGGCGTCCCAGCCTTGTGGTGGTGCAGCGTAGGGCGTTGGAGCAGCAGGCACCGGAGCAGTGGAGTACAGGAGCGGGTAAGCCTGCGTAGGCGCCCCTGGGCGAGGCCCAAGGATGCCGCTGGAGTTCGATGGGATCCAGGGGGCCGTGGCGGCGGGAAGGGCATCCCCATGGGCGCGAAGTAGCCCAGCCACGGCTGGCCGCCCGCACCATGTCCAGCGGTGGTGTCACCGCGCCCACGCCCCCGTCTGCGCCCGCGGCCGCCGCGCTGGTGGCGGTTGGCACCAAGTTGGCCACCACGGTCACCGCCATGATCGCCGCCCCGATCTCCGCGGTCGCCACTGCATGTGTCGGGGATATACCCCGCGGTATGACCCGACCGGAGTGATAACCCGGCAGGTGTTAAGACAGATGATAAACCGGCAGGTGTTAAGACAGATGATAAACCGGCAGGAGTTAAGTCAGATGATAACCCGGCAGGAGTTAAGTCAGATGATAACCTGGCAGACAATCATAAACCAGCAGACAATCATAAGCCGGCAGACCATCATAAACCGGCACCAGTCATAACCCGGCAGACAATCATAAACCGGCAGACCATCATAAACCGGCACCAGTCATAACCCGGCAGACAGAGTCGTCCGGGGTTAACAAGCCCGAGACGTTAAGAAGCTCAGGAAGAGAAGTCAAAATAGTTTAAGTCTTAGTCCGAGATGAACTCTACATGTAACGCGCCCCTTCAACATATATAAGGAGGGGTAGAGCTCCCCAAAAGAGGGACAAGGAACAAGAAACAATCTTAGGGCTAGACATAACTGGGAGATCCAGTCATAACTGGGAGATCTGGTTTACGGCGACTCCCTCATGATGATAATGAGACCTAGCCACAACAACATGTAGGGTTGTTACCGGGTGATGTTTCTCGGGGCCCGAAGCTGTCTAAATCTTTGTCTTGTGTTGCGTTTTCTCAATTTCGCTCAACCCCTCTTAAGCTACCACATAGATGCGTTGGCCTCACGACTAAGTCCTCACACTAAGGACATCTGTCGTGACAATTCCACGACAGTTGGCGCCCACCGTGGGGCGTGCGCACAGTGGTAAGGAGTTCTTGGAGGGATCTCTCTCAGAAATCAAGAAGTACGTGTTTGGCTGGATGAAGAAGAACCGGCAGAGAACCATCGCACAGGATGATCCGGATTGCATCGGTTGAGCCGTCTCGAAAATTACCAAAGACTGACGGGATCAGATCGCGATGACCGAAAGCAGTCAACGGGTTATTCCGTGATTTCAATCACACAGGTGAAATTTGCAGAAGCTATGACACAAGCATCAACGGATTCTATTATCCGAGTCGTCGTGGCTTGCCTGAGCCCTCGCTGAGCTGCCTGTTTAAAATGGCTGTCAACATATGGCCGCATTAAATCGCCATCGCTCCTTGCCGGGTCACCGGAGCCACTCTGCCCCCACTGTGGCCGTTTTGATCTGCCCGCGCCGTGAGTCGCTGTTCCGCTGCAATTGTTCTTGTGTGCTGTGGTCAAATCGCAGAGTCCTCGTTTTTCCTCCAATCAGTCAAGACGCACACGCACAAAGGGTTCAGATCTGTTGCTGTTTAAAATGGCTGTCAACATATGGCCGCGTTAAATCGCCATCGCTCCTTGCCGGGTCACCGGAGCCACTCTGCCACCACTGTGGCCGTTTTGATCTGCCCGCGCCGTGAGTCGCTGTTCTGCTGCAATTGTTCTTGTGTGCTGCGGTCAAATCGCAGAGTCCTCGTTTTTCCTCCAATCAGTCAAGACGCACACGCACGAAGGGTTCAGATATGTTGCTGTTTAAAATGGCTGTCAACATATGGCCGTGTTAAATCGCCATCGCTCCTTGCCGGGTCACCGGAGCCACTCTGCCACCATTATGGTCGTTTTGATCTGCCCGCGCCGTGAGTCGCTGTTCCGCTGCAATTGTTCTTGTGTGCTGCGGTCAAATCGCAGAGTCCTCGTTTTTCCTCCAATCAGTCAAGACGCACACGCACGAAGGGTTCAGATCTCTTGCTGTTTAAAATGGCTGTCAACATATGGCCGCGTTAAATCGCCATCGCTCCTTGCCGGGTCACCGGAGCCACTCTGCCACCACTGTGGCCGTTTTGATCTGCCCGCGCCGTGAGTCGTTGTTCCGCTGCAATTGTTCTTGTGTGCTGTGGTCAAATCGCAGAGTCCTCGTTTTTCCTTCAATCAGTCAAGACGCACACGCACGAAGGGTTCAGATCTGTTGCTGTTTAAAATGGCTGTCAACATATGGCCGCGTTAACTCGCCATCGCTCCTTGCCGGGTCACCGGAGCCACTCTTCCACCACTGTGGCCGTTTTGATCTGCCCGCGCCGTGAGTCGTTGTTCCGCTGCAATTGTTCTTGTGTGCTGCGGTCAAATCGCAGAGTCCTCGTTTTTCCTCCAATCAGTCAAGACGCACACGCACGAAGGGTTCAGATCTGTTGCAGTATACTCATGTGACACCTTTGTTTGCACGGGCAAAACAGTAGCAATCGAAATTGCTGCCAAACTATACGACTGGGTCTACCTGAGAAGATTACCCGAAAACGGAGCGGGCCAAGACTCGGACTCCTTGACCATCAGTGCTTCAGACCTCACCTCGAGGTGCCTCGACCTCCAACGCTGGCGCTTCCTCTGGTCGGATTCCACTTCGAGCGACCCGCCGGTTTCACACCCGCACCCCGGCCTCGCGCTCAGCTTCAAACCGCCATCCGGGTTACCTCAACCTCGCTCGAAGGATTCAGATTTCACGGTTACCTCAACCTCGCGCTGAGCCACCAGAGGATCTTGGGCTGTCCCCGCGCCGCCGCGGCTGTGTCCCGCCTCACCTCCTCCGCCGCGTCGCCGGCTCTGCCACGAGCACCCTTGCCGGCTCCGTCTCCCCCTGCAGCCGGCCTGCCTTTGGCCGTCTACGACCCGGTCCGGTTCACCGCTGCACGAGGCTACGCCTGCGTGCCTCCGCCCCGGTTCGTTTCCGCCACGGGCACCCGGCCTCAAGCCGTTTCCGCCAAGTCGATGGCGAGTCACCCACGGCCTCGTTCAGACGCCTTTACCACGGCCGGTTCTGGACCCAGCGGCCATGCGCCTCCTCAGCCTTGACCCGCCGGCGCAACCCGTTTCGGCCTTCAAATGACTCCTGCTTCTGCAGCTCAGCCTCGCCGGGGGCTTCCTTGGCTCGCCGACGCCACCACGATTGAGCTTCCTTCACCACCTCCTTGAGTCACTGTACTCTGGGCCGCCGGCCGTTTTATGCTTCGATCGACTCATCGCGGGCCTGCCTGGGCTGCCGCCCTCGCCGACTGATTCCAAGACAGCCACGACGCACCTCACCCCGGGCCGCCCGACGCGCCAAGCCGCGCTGAGCTGCCGCAGCCTCGTTCTAGCAAACCGGAGTGGCCTCAAACCGCCGCGGTCACCTGCAAACCGGACGAACCGCCCACCTCCGCTGATTCCGCAAGCCCAGGGCCGCGGACGCCACCCTGTTCGCCTTCGCGAACTGGCTACGACCCGTTCCGGTTTTGACCGCGTCGCCCAAGTCGCCATTCTTCAATCGGAGTCGCTGCCGCGGTCTCCACCTCCGCCGCGGAAAGGCCACTGTTGGTGTTCCGCCTCTGTCCAGTTCACCGCACCGTTTTCTATGTTGCTGTGAATCGCCCCGTGGTCACCTGGACTCGGCCTCCTCGTGGCCAAGCTCACCCTGCCGTGGCCAAACCGCCGGCGCCCCTCTATCTCGGCCCAGCCACTTGCTGGCCTTGCCACGCCCGCGGCCGACTCGCCACGCATCTGAGCCAGCAGACGCCTCTCCTCCGTCGCCAAAAATTGCCTCGGCCTCACTCCGCTGAGCCGCCCGTCGCACCATCCCTGCCTCCTGCTGGACGCTGCTGCTGACCTGAGTCATCTTGAGCCGGCCGCCGCATCGCCGGGTCGTTGCTGTTGCGGCCGTGGTTGTGCCATAAGCCGCCTCAGCTGCCTAACCTCCATGGTCCCTGGTGCAAGGCCCTGCTTCCTCCCCGTGTCGGATCCGGCACCCGCTGACGCCCCTGAGCTGCCACGGCCTCAGTCCTCCGCAAATCACCGCGGGCCATTTGCTCCTTGCCGGTTTCGATTCATCGCCGGATTTTTGCCATCGCAGTTGCGATGTTATGAACCGCCTGAAGCGCCTCGAGCCATCGCAAGGCCTCACGTCGAAGTGGCCACATCGCTTTATTCCAATTTTCCAATGCGCTGGCTACCTCCGCCATTTCCGCCTTGAGTCGCCGTCGCGGACGTACACCTCCGGTTCACCGCGACGCCCCCGGTAAATCGCCTTGGTGGCATCCTGCTGCTGAGCCGCTCCATGATGAGCCACCGTTCTGCCGGTGCCTCTCCGTCCCCGCGGACTTCTGTTTCCACCGCCGAGCCGCCTCTGCGGCCTTGCGCCACCATCAGTTTCAACACCTTGCGCTCGACCCGCCGTGGCTCAACTGATTCATGATACGCCGGCTTGCTGGTTCTGCCTCCGATGGCCTTCAAGTTTACCCATCGCTGGTTATCCGTGGTGCTTCCCCTTTTTCGGATGCGTTCCATGGATGCGTTGACTGGCCAACGGGGTTGAAAAAAAATTGTGGATTGGTCAACACAACTCGAAGGATCTGGTTCGGAGTCATCCAACTCCGGTTCTGCTGTGTCTAGTCAGCCGCCGCCTTGCTTCAAACGGAAAGAGTGGATTAAAAATGGCGCTATATATGGATCATCCATCATTTAAATGAACCAGGTGGTATCCTTTCTATATATTCTATCAGTACATTTTTATTCCTTAGAGCACCATTACGCTGCCCTATTGGTGTTTTTATATACAGGTAAAATTATTGTTGTATTGCGGGGATAGAGTACGCACTGGCAACGTTCTACAACGGTGTTTTCCTCCGTGTCATATTACCCGATGAATGGAAGACCGGTTCACGCGTCCGCACCGGCTTGCAACGAGGAGAACAACTTACTCGTCCGCACCGACTTATAATGCCATAGCTGACTCATCTGCCTGCTGCCACGGCCGAACTCAGTCATGATTGATTTCAGCTTCACCATGGTGATCATCAACCCCGCGGTGGATATTAACTGGTCTGACATATCAGGTGAAATCCATTCAGTATTTTTAATATATTATATATTGCTTTCTTTAAAAGAGCAATTACTCCGGCTTGCAAAGTTATCTAATGCAGGACCCTAAACCGCCATATTGGTGCAAATTTAAAGGCCGTCAGAAAATTTCCGGCTTAAAAAGAAGGATTCCGGTTTAAAAATCCGGCTCAAGGGAAAACTGTCTCCCACAAAGCTTTGAAGCTCTCAATATCCAGTTTAAGAATTTCTGGTTCAAAAGAATAATTTCTCGCAAGTTCGAGTTCTCAGGAAAAATTAAAGGGGCCAAAGAGAGTCTGTTGCAAAAGCACAACTCAAACATAGGTGCCCCTTGAGCACAGCTCACAGTATCATTTGGGGGCTTGGTCGTATTCGAACCATAGCTACACCTCTTGATGCGGCTGTCAAGCCAATATTATCATAAGAGCACAGCTCTGGTTACTTCGTTAATCCGGCTATGAAGCCAATATTATCATAAGGGGCCAAAGAGAGTCTGCTACATAGCACAGCTCAAACATGGTTATTCCTTGAGCACAGCTCACAATATCATTTGGGGGCTATGTTCGAACCATAGTCACACCTCTTGATAGGCTTAAGGCCATCAGGGAAATCACTTGGGGGCTCTGGTCATATCCGAACCATAGCTTATACCCTCTTGATCGGCGTAAGGCCACCAGGATAATCATTTGGGGGCGCTGGTCGTATCCGAACCATAGCTTATACCCTCTTGATTGGCGTAAGGCCACCAGGGAAATCACTTGGGGGCTATGGGTTTGAACCATAGCTACACCTCTTGATAGGCATAAGGGCACCAGGGAAATCACTTGGGGGCTTGGTCGTATTCGAACCATAGCTACACCTCTTGATCGGCGCAATGCCACAATTATGACTACTTGGGGGCTCTGGTCGTATCCGAACCATAACTTAAACCCTCTTGATCATACACATACATCATCATATATTGCATCATCATAGCATGTACCATATGTCCACGGATATATCGGTTTATATGGCAGGAATCAGTTTTCAAACCAGGTTATATTATTCAAATCTTTAATAGCCAACACAGCTGGATTTTTATTATGGTTATCAATAACCAATATTATGATTGAAGTTTTCAAAGTCGCTTCAGCGCAATGGATATAATTTATTCTACAATGGAAGGAATAGTCCCGAGTCGCTGCAGGCTTACGACCCGGCACTTGGGGGCTACATTATTTAAGTTGAGATTACATCAAATACACAAGTCTCATGTCGTTGCAAGCATGCACCATGACACTTGGGGGCTAATGCAAAGTCATTGTTTGCTCACCTTATTGAAGACCTGACTCATCACATCGTAATGAGCCGGCCCTTGGGGGCTACCAATTGCGCCTATCAACATTTCAAGGTACAAAGCTTTTAATCCATTATATTGAAGGGTCCACTGCTCAGTTGGTAAAACACAAGGCTCTTACCCTTGTGGACGTGGATTCAAGCCCCATGATGGGGGCTACATCATATGATGTTATTTTCATTGAAGTATATATCAAGTCCCAGCTCAATATTATCTTACTGAGCCGGCTCTTGGGGGCTACACATCACTGCTCAAATCTACATGATTATATTTACAAAGTCCCTGCTCATTATTGCATCATAACCCGACCCTTGGGGGCTACACTGGTTGATGTTTTTATGAGCATAAGGCGATTACAAGTCCCAGGTTGCTGCAAGCATGACAACCCGACACTTGGGGGCTACATATGTGGATTACTCAGTTTATGACTAATGGTTGAGATGAACAACCTGGATTTCTTCAAGCTGGTGACATTCATATTGAAGCAAGTCCTAAGCTGTTACTACGTTCCCTCCTTAAGACTTGGGGGCTACAAGTGATATGCATATAAAAGTTCTACATCCTTAAGCCGGCTGAAGATCAGAGGAGGATTTCAAGGACCAATATTTTTTAAGTCACTGGGAGCTGAGTCAAATGAATTATTCTTCGTAATGTTTTCCTGTGACAAACCAATGTCAACAAATTGATTATGAAGCTGGCATATTGACCCAGATTTTCTAGAAGAAGGAAATGACAAGGACTTAAGGATGATCAGGATCCACTACAAAAAAAAGACACATCCGTGACATTTTGGGCCGAACGAAATTTTTTCTGTCATACATATGACACTTCTATGACGATAATTGTGACAAAATCCGGTATCATCATAGATGTGGTGGGCTCCTACTTCTATGACAAAAAATCATGACAGAAAATGGGCTTTTCGTCCTGGGCGGGCCGGAGACGCAGTTGCATGACATTCTTTGGGCCGTCCATGACGGAAAAAACCATGGTAGAAGCGAGGGCGAGGAAAATTTTGCGGAGTTCCCGGTTACGGTGGGAGGTCGGGGGCCGAGCGATGCGTGTTTCTCTCGTACACGTACGCGCGTGTGTGCGAGGAGTTGGCTCTAACTGAACCCGAGCGAGGCGTTGGGCTCTAACTGAACCCGAGCGATTGCACTGCAGGCTACGCGTTACTGAACCCAAGCGATCGATCGATGGCTCTTAACTGAACCCGATCGAGCGATTCCTTCGCTACTGCTGCTAACTGAAGCCGGTCGATTGGATGAACAGTGAGCGTTGCGGGGGGGGGGGTGGATGAACAGTGAGCGATGGCGTTGCCTCTGGATGAACAGGACCCCGTGGTGTGGAGGGCTGGATGAACAGTATACGGTGGAGGGGTGGCCGTGGAGGGGTGGTTGAACAGGACCCCGTGGTGTGGAGGGCTGGATGAACAGTAGACGATGGAGGGGTGCCCGTGGAGGGGTGGTTGAACAGTAGCCGGTGGAGTAGCGCGCGGTGGAGGCTGGATGAACAGGAGCCCGTGGAGGCTGGAGGAGGTCGATGATAGCCCGTGGAGGCTGGAGGAGGTCGGCGGTGGAGATGAACAGTATCCCGTGGAGTCCCGTTTTGCGGTACGCCATGTTGGGGAACGTAGCAGAAATTCAAAATTTTCTACGCATCACCAAGATCAATCTATGGAGTAATCTAGCAACGAGGGGAAGGGGAGTACATCTACATACCATTGTAGATCGCGATGCGGAAGCGTTGCAAGAACGCGGATGAAGGAGTCGTACTCGTAGCGATTCAGATCGCGGTTGGTTCCGATCTAAGCACCGAAGAACGGTGCCTCCGCATTCAACACACGTGCAGCCCGGTGACGTCTCCCACGCCTTGATCCAACAAGGAGAGAGGGAGAGGTTGGGGAAGACTCCATCCAGCAGCAGCACGACGGCGTGGTGGTGATGGAGGACCGTGGCAATCCCGCAGGGCTTCGCCAAGCACCGCGGGAGAGGAGGAGGGAGAGAGGTAGGGCTGCGCCAAGAGAGAGACCATCTCGTGTGTATGGCAGCCCCAAATACCTCAAGTATATATAGGGGAAGGGGAGGGGCTGCGCCCCCATCTAGGGTTCCCTCCCCAGGGGTGGCGGCAGCCCCCAAACCCATCTAGGGTTCGGCCAAGGGGAGGAGAGAGGGGGGCGCCACTAGGGTGGGCCTTAAGGCCCATCTGGACCTAGGGTTTGCCCCCTCCCACTCTCCCTGCGCCTTGGGCCTTGGTGGGGGGCGCACCAGCCCACCTGGAGCTGTTCCCCTCCCACACTTGGCCCACGCAGCCTTCTGGGGCTGGTGGCCCCACTTGGTGGACCTCCGGGACCCTCCCGGTGGTCCCGGTACATTACCGATATCACCCGAAACTTTTTCGGTGACCAAAACAGGACTTCCCATATATAAATCTTTACCTCCGGACCATTCCGGAACTCCTCGTGACATCCGGGATCTCATCTGGGACTCCGAACAACATTCGGTAACCACATATCTCTATTCCCTATAACCCTAGCGTCATCGAATCTTAAGTGTGTAGACCCTACGGGTTCGGGAACCATGCAGACATGACCGAGACGTTCTCCGGTCAATAACCAACAGCGGGATCTGGATACCCATGTTGGATCCCACATGTTCCACGATGATCTCATCGGATGAACCACGATGTCGGGGATTTAATCAATCCCGTATACAATTCCCTTTGTCTATCGGTATGTTACTTGCCCGAGATTCGATCGTCGGTATCCCGATACCTTGTTCAATCTCGTTACCGGCAAGTCTCTTTACTCGTTCCGTAACACATCATCCCGTGATCAACTCCTTGGTCACATTGTGCACATAATGATGATGTCCTACCGAGTGGGCCCAGAGATACCTCTCCGTTTACACGGAGTGACAAATCCCAGTCTCGATTCGTGCCAACCCAACAGACACTTTCGGAGATACCTGTAGTGCACCTTTATAGCCACCCAGTTACGTTGTGACGTTTGGTACACCCAAAGCATTCCTACGGTATCCGGGAGTTGCACAATCTCATGGTCTAAGGAAATGATACTTCACATTAGAAAAGCTCTTAGCAAACGAACTACACGATCTTGTGCTAGGCTTAGGATTGGGTCTTGTCCATAACATCATTCTCCCAATGATGTGATCCCGTTATCAACGACATCCAATGTCCATGGTCAGGAAACCGTAACCATCTTTTGATCAACGAGCTAGTCAACTAGAGGCTTACTAGGGACATGTTGTTGTCTATGTATCCACACATGTATCTGAGTTTCCTATCAATACAATTCTACCATGGATAATAAACGATTATCATGAACAAGGAAATATATAATTATAACCAATTTATTATTGCCTCTAGGGCATATTTCCAACACGCCACACCCCTCCCGATCAACAGGACCCCCGTTTCGACCGTAGGAGGTCCGTTTCGTCCGTTTTGCGGTACGCCACACCCCTCCCGATCAATAGGACCCCCGTTTCGACCGTAGGAGGTCTGTTTCGTCCGTTTTGCGGTACGCCACACCCCTCCCGATCAACAGGACCCCCGTTTCAACCGTAGGAGGTCCTTTTCCTCGGTTTTGCGGTACGCCACACCCCTCCCGATCAACAGGACCCCGTTCCGAACGTAGGAGGTCCGTTTCCTCCTTTGTGCGGTACGCCAGACCTCGTTTCCATCGCCTGTTCCGTCCAAGCCCTCCCGATGAACACGACCACGCATTCCGTTCCGACCCAGCCGGTTGGCTCCCACGCGTTCCTTTACCTCCCGATGAACACGACGCATTCCGTTGCCTCCCCATGAACACGACGCATTCCGTTGCCTCCCCATGAACACGAGCCCTCGCCGTACGTATGCGCGAGTAGGCGTTCAAGACCCCGCCCATATGTACACATATGTGGTCGTATTTTCTTTCTTGCACCCTGGCCGCTGTACGCACGTGTACATGCTACGTGCGTGCCTCTACTACGACACGTGCGCGCCTCTACTACGACACGTGCGCGCCTCTACAATGACCAGTATGTACGTACACGTTCGCGACCAGAATGACAACGCTACGTACGCTTCGACCAGGTGGGTCTCGACTGTCAGGCACTTCTTTGCGTGCGAAAATGTAGCTGGTGGGTCCCAGCAGTCAAAGGGGTGAATCGTTTTTTTGCCCGGACGCACTTCCTTTGCATGCGAAGATGTAGCTGGTGGGTCCCAGCAGTCAGGGGGCGAATAATATTTTTTGCCCGGACGCACTTCCTTGCGTGCGAAGATGTAGCTGGTGGGTCCCAGGAGTCAGGGGCGAATTGTTTTTTTT